>NC_056731.1:697185998-697360697 GCF_019279795.1 Protopterus annectens | reverse complement strand
GATTGCATATCTCAATACTGTTCTTATTTCTGAATGTTTCTCAAATTTATGCCTAAATGTATTAATGTTTTATCTCTACTCTGTATAATTGTCTTGTAGTTATAGCATCTACTTAATTCTGTCTATATCACAGCTTTTCTCCCCATCTTTGAATGTTTTCTCAAATTCAAGCCTAAATGTATTATTTTTTATCTCTACTCTGTATAATTATCTTGTAGTTATTGTATGTACCTAATTTTGTCTATATTGGAGCTTTTCTCCCCAGGACTCCATTGAAAACGGGTTCTTTTGGCCCAATGGACTATCCTGGTAAACCAACTGCAAATAAAATAAATAAATAAAAATAAAATAAATAAATAGGTTCTACATGTACCGGCTGTGTTATAATGACAATACAGTGGCGGATAGTTCACAATGGTACCTCTGAGGATTACCTAAAGCAGTTGCCAACCTGCAGTACTACAGTAACACCATATGGGTACAGTGTGGAAGGACACGGGTTCCGTAGCACTACATAATATGGGTAGGCAGACAGACATCCGGGACTGGGGAACATACGGCAGTCAAACCCACTGGCCGAATGGAGACAGTCCAACATGTTCTACACTTTACATATGCACATCGGTGTCCATTGCAGGACCCAAAAATTTCTCCTTAAGTGAGTGTGGGCAGCATAGTGTGAGCCAGAAGAGGTGACAGCCGTGACTACGGCACAGGTAGATATATGCACCACAAGCGTCTTCAAGGGTGATGACAACCGTCCATGAAATGCAGGACATATGAATAGGACTCCCCAGGCTGCTGCATCCATACACGTGCGTTCACATCCCATTTCCGCACACATGAAGGGTGTGCAAGGGGTACTGTCGAGGGTTGCAGACATGGGATCGTGGGTATGCAAACATTGGGTGTCGGTGTGGATTGGCAGATGATTCGTTGTCCCGCCCGTGTGCGGACGTGGCCATGGCATATCGTTACTCGCAATAATAATGCCGATCATCCACCGGAAATGGAGAATGCAGCTGTGAAATGTTTACAGCCCTATACTAGTGTCCAGTAGGCATTTCCCATGGATGGACAAACGTACGGCCAAGATGGCAACCATAGCCGCAAACCTGGGGGAATCCCACAGCTGTTGCAAGGCATAACCCAGGAAATACAGATAGGGACTAAAGTAGACACTCCCCATACAAAGCCAGACCGCTGGGCAGATACCGGCGTACACAGCACTCAATCTGCCAGCACATCAATGGGGATCACATGCTTCCATACAGTGGAACAGATGGGTGACCTGTGTAAACATACCAATGGCACAATCTCAACGTCTGCTGGGAATGACATACGATGGTCAAACTATGGCGTTCCCACCAATGAAAGACATCCTTCGGTGAATTAATAGGATTGATGTCAATAGACCATGGCAAACACCCAATGAACAGGAAAGACTTGCTGGCACCCTATGGCCACAAACCATGTCACACATAGGTAGATGGAACAGTCAACTTAAACATTTCGTCCACGACACGTCGCATATGGTATCCAAAGGTACTTCATAGACATGTATGCGCAATCACCCGTAGGCCCCGTGGGACTTACACATAACATGGAAGTATCAAAGCTTTAAATGTCCACCCTTACACTTCCATTTGTCACTTTCTATGCGAACAATGAACATGTAGCCACAGCATAGAAAGCACAGACGCACTGCTAACGAAACCCACACATGTCAACATCACAGAAAGCATACTATGAACACACGTATTACATGATATTGTACTATGAAACACAAACAAACCAGCAACCTGCGGCAAGAATAGTCCCCGTAGTTCGACACAACACAAGTCTTCGTAACATTTACACAGTTTATTAAAACATGCAACGTTTTCGTTGTTTCCACAACGTCTGCAGAAAAAAGCAAAGTCTAAGAATGTTCACAATCAACAATGTGAGTCTTAAGATATTAAATATCACATCGTTGATTGTGAACAGTTTAAGAATTTGCTTTTTCAGAAGAAGTTGTGAAAGCAACGGAAACACACACACACACGGAAGGTACGGGAGACGAACCTACGCCTATCTACATGAACCTACTACAGTATGAAGCATTTACAGAACGCGCTACCGAGTGTACTGAAGAGAGTGCTGTCAGAGGCATACTTGTAGGCTGGTGACGTCACCCGCAAGACAATAGTTGGCAATAGCCAAGGTATGTGTTGCGGAGCATCTAAAAGCATGTTCAGTCGCAGAGGCAGCTGGAAACACACACACACACACACACACACACACACACATGGAAGGGACGGGAGACGAACCTACACCTATCTACATGAACTTACTACAGTATGAAGCATTTACAGAACGCGCTACCGAGTTTACTGCAGAGAGCGCTGTCAGAGGCATACTTGTAGGCTGGTGACGTCACCCGCAAGACAATAGTTGGCAATAGCCAAGGTATGTGTTGCGGAGCATCTAAAAGCATGTTCATTCGCAGAGGCAGCTGGAAACACACACACACACACACACACACACACGGAAGGGATGGGAGACGAACCTACGCCTATCTACATGAACTTACTACAGTATGAAGCATTTACAGAACGCGCTACCGAGTTTACTGAAGAGAGCGCTGTCAGAGGCATACTTGTAGGCTGGTGACGTCACCCGCAAGACAATAGTTGGCAATAGCCAAGGTATGTGTTGCGGAGCGTCTAAAAGCATGTTCATTCACAGAGGCAGCTGGAAACACACACACACACACACACACACACACACACACACACACACACACACACACGGAAGGGACGGGAGACGAACCTACGCCTATCTACATGAACTTACTACAGTATGAAGCATTTACAGAACGCGCTACCGAGTTTACTGAAGAGAGCGCTGTCAGAGGCATACTTGTAGGCTGGTGATGTCCCCGCAAGACAATAGTTGGCAATAGCCAAGGTATGTGTTGCGGAGCGTCTAAAAGCATGTTCATTCACAGAGGCAGCTGGAAACACACACACACACACACACACACACACACACACACACACACACACACACACACACACACACACACACACACACACACACACACACACACACACACACACACACGGAAGGGACGGGAGACGAACCTACCCCTATCTACATGAACTTACTACAGTATGAAGCATTTACAGAACGCGCTACCGAGTTTACTGAAGAGAGTGCTGTCAGAGGCATACTTGTAGGCTGGTGACGTCACCCGCAAGACAATAGTTGGCAATAGCCAAGGTATGTGTTGCGGAGCGTCTAAAAGCATGTTCATTCGCAGAGGCAGCTGGAAACACACACACACACACACACACACACGGAAGGGACAGGAGACGAACCTACGCCTATCTACATGAACTTACTACAGTATGAAGCATTTACAGAACGCGCTACCGAGTTTACTGAAGAGAGCGCTGTCAGAGGCATACTTGTAGGCTGGTGACGTCCCCGCAAGACAATAGTTGGCAATAGCCAAGGTATGTGTTGCGGAGCGTCTAAAAGCATGTTCATTCGCAGAGGCAGCTGGAAACACACACACACACACACACACACACACACACACACACACACACACACACATGGAAGGGACGGGAGACGAACCTACGCCTATCTACATGAACTTACTACAGTATGAAGCATTTACAGAACGCGCTACCGAGTTTACTGAAGAGAGCGCTGTCAGAGGCATACTTGTAGGCTGGTGACGTCACCCGCAAGACAATAGTTGGCAATAGCCAAGGTATGTGTTGCGGAGCGTCTAAAAGCATGTTCATTCGCAGAGGCAGCTGGAAACACACATACACAGAGACACACACACACACACACACACACACGGAAGGGACGGGAGATGAACCTACGCCTATCTACATGAACACACTACAATATGAAGCATTTACAGAACGCGCTACCGAGTTTACTGAGCAGAGCGCTGTCAGGAGGCATACCCCTACGTGGGTGGTATCATTTGCAGAGGCAATGCGCCCGATCGGGAGTTAGGTCAGAGTGCGCAGTCACGCAGCCTGTTACCATCCCAAGGTCGCCGTACAGTAACACGTTAGTGCTGCAGTCGGGAATACCAAGTAACTACTGATCAGTACATCACTGCCTACTGGGCATGCTCAGACACTTAGACTCGGCACAGAGCAGACATGCATACACATGGTGCGACGGCACGGGTGGCGGAATGTGGACCGTCGTGTGTCCAGCCACACAACAGAAACCTGGCCATGCCACAGACGTGGCCGTTGCGAAGGGGATACAGGCATGCACCCGGGATACAACTGCAGTCGGCCGCGGTGTGCACTGTGCTGTGTGTCTATCTACACAGCTGCCTACTGGGCATGCTCAGACACTTAGAGTCGCCACAGAGCAGACATGCATACACATGGTGCAACGGCATGGGTGGCGGAATGTGGACCATCGTGTGTGTCCAGCCACACAACAGCAACCCGGCCATGCCACAGACATGGCCGTTGCAGCGGGGAATATCTAGGTGCAATTAACCATGTGTAGGACTGGCCTACAGTTTGTTGCATGCTACAGACAACCCTCCCAAACACAGGCTACCTGCACAGATGTCCTGAGGACACTGGTGAGTGGGCATGCTCTCACAACAGCACCGTATTGGGTGACATGAACCACCCATACATAGACTGGGAACATTAGCCATGGCACAACACACTACGCCACCGGTCACAGGTGTTCTCACACCTGGCCACTGTTAAACAGCCATGCACCATACATACTAGGGGGGATGTCTGACAGTTCTGCCCATCACACATGGTGAGGATATGCCCCACACAGGATGTACAGCCCTCAATGGTGATGCCAGACCGTATAGTGGATCCACTGGTCATCCACATCCTGTAACCAACACCGGCATGGGGGACCTAAGTGATGACCTCTCCACAACAAACCACACACATCATACAACCGGTGTGGTACCCTACAAGTCCTCCATGCCAGTGTTGAACCCAGGCCAGACCGGCAACCGCCTAACGAATGCATTCTCTGAGCACCCACATGCATGTCTGCAACAGGCATACATGATAACATCAGGACCTTGTCCACCACAGGTAGGCACATGGTGTGGTGGACCCCAGCCACTGACTAGCTGTACATCAACAGTTGGAGCTAATACATGACAGAGCAATGTCAATACCAGGGAAACCATCTCCCATTCATACCGGCGTCACCATACGGCCACACATACAATCATCCATGGCCGCTTGTGGGAGTGGTACTGCAGAGGGCACATGAGACAACCATAGGGCCTTCCTTAACTGTGGTAAGGACATGGTTGGGGGCACACAGACTTGGCTGGAAATAGTCCAGAATGGTACAACGGTCACTGCACCCACAGACATTGTCTGCAAACCAGCGGACATGTTCCATGCATACATCCCACCCCCCCCAAGAGGGGACATATCCATCCCACCAGAGTGTAGCCTCCCAAACATCTCATATGGCCTGGAGTGATCCCATATCTCTATGGCGGTTGACACAGCACCAATGGGCACCGATGGTGTCCCTGGCTGTGTGCTACCCATCCTCATTGAGGGCCTCGGCCCACACATGCGGCCACTGTGTCATGTTAGCCTTACTATGGGCTATATCCCCAATGGATGGCATATGGCATCTGTGGTCCCACTATGCCAGGGTAGTGCTGTTATGGACTGTAGACAGCCACACCCTATCCACTTGACCAGCCTTGTCTGCAAAGCTGTCGGGAGGTCCATACAGGTGCCCATGGATACAGACAGCGGTGTACAGCCAATACCAGAGCATACCCACAACAACATAGTCAAGGGCGGATCCTGCCTCCCGAACCTGCTCGTCCTGTCTGGAGTGGTCACCAAGGCCATTGATGGGGATACGTGGGTTTGCACACAGTACCATGACCTGGTGGGAGAGTTCAGAGCACACTACACATGGGACTCATGGAAAGGCTCGCCAGCATACATGTGGGGACATATGTCACCCGATGCTTCTCAGAAAGGTTGGAGGTCACACCACACAGGGTTGGTGTTCCTGGTGCCTTGTCACACTCATATCTGGTCTCCAGTGGAGGCCCACAGGGCTCAGTCCTGGGCCCCCTGCCATATGGCATTCGACCTTCCAATGTGCATGCAATCATAGGGGGATTGTGGCAGACAAGGTATGCAGATGACTACGCACTGGCCACCATACCCAACACCCTATGTGACATGGACATCCACCTAGGGCGTCATAGACATGGATAACTGGTGCCAGAGCCATGGCCTGCTACTACATGCCAGAGAAGGTGCAGACCTACCCAGTGTGAAGGACATGTTCGGCCCAATGTCACATGTAGGTGGTAAGCCATTCCAGATGGTGGACATGTTCATGGAAATGGCTACGACACCTGTCGTTAACATCTGTCAACACACACAATGGCAATGTGGGTGTGAAGACATTCCACTGTGACCTCCTGGTCTGGAAGGAATCGCATCGACATCAGGGGTGTTCATTGTACCCCTGTACACATCACACACCAGAGCAATGACTGCGTACATTGGCACATCTGGCCTGTAGCTAACCTGACGCCTGCAGCACTCGGAAGGACCGCAAATGTTACACAAGGCGGGGATGACGGTGCTAGGACATGTGTCACAAGCTGCACGACCAAGGGGACTCCGGCTGTAAACCCTCACAGCACATCTGCTCTGTGGTGATCTGTGCCTAGCATACACGGCCATGTCTGACCTGGGTGACATGGGCATATTCCACTTCCTAGGCTCCAGGCAAACTCGGGCACAGAAGCGACTGTCACACACATCACCACAAAGATGAGTGTGACGTGCTGGGGGAACAGGGTCAACGGCCGGAGACCCCCTACAACACGTACAGGAGTGCCAGCCCATGTGAAGGAAAGGCACTGACTGCCTTCGTCCAGGAGTAATAATGACGTGTGGATGTGTGGATATAGTTATGCGCCAGGCATCATCTGTGTGTCAGTGCTGGACGAGGGACTGGGGACTGATGGATGTGGCATCCCCATCCTGGGGGTGTTAGCAGCCACACACAGTCATGCTAGGTCCACACATGTCGTAGGGTACATACCCTGTTATGTACATGTGCGCCTATGTTCCTATGTAGGGGTCCATGCCGAAAAGGGTACCTGTGCTATGCTGATGTTGCCAGACATGCCTGTGGGTACCCCACAACTACGCATGGGGAACTAATTACAGAGCTCCCAGTAGGCACATGCAAGTACACCATCATTGTCATACAGGTCAACTGAACCAACATGGTGCTACACATGTAACCGCCACACATACTGTGTACACAGATCAATGAATGCTGCACCTGTCCTGCATGGTATGTCTGCTGCATGATGTCAGTGCACAACCCACATCACATACACACCTGTCACCAGCCATACACACACACCACATCATACACATCACGTACTATGCGGACACAGGTATCACATACACCTCTCACTATCTTGTCCACCCTGTGCATCAGAATATGTTTGCATAACCATGCACTGATGGTGTAGCTCACAGTTATGCGGCAGAGACTTCATCATATGCACAGGGTGATATGTGTGCCACAGGCATAGGCTGTACCAATGGATGACATCATGTGTGTGTGTAAGGGCCTGTGCAGTGACTGGGCATGTCTGTGTACATTGCATGTGGGTGTGGTGGAGCCCTACAGTCGTGTTTGCTGTGTGTGGGTTTGTGTGTACACAGTTCAGTCATCTGTGATGCCTACACGGGGTATGCTTGGCAGCCCCAGACTGTACAGTGCAGGTGTTACGGCTCACTGTGTCGGCCTGCCGCGACGTGACCCGTGCCTGCCTGGGGTCACACGGGCACGACCAGGTGTAGGTACAGACAGTCCACTCTCCGATGTCACATGTCCGCTGGAAACGTGCCACGCCGGGCCCAGGGCCACGTCCACGTGGCCTGCTCTGTCCTGGTGTGGTCGGTGTAGTAGCAGCTGCACTGCTGCTGCTACCAGCACTGGGTGGGTGGGCATGGGAGGTGGCACGCACGCTGACCTGCACCAAGTGGTGTTGCGCCCACGTGCCCTATGCCTCACCCCTACCTGGTGTTCCTGCACGGACAGCCCACGCTCGAGGATGGCCATGCCTCGGTCGAGGATACCAGCCATCTCACCCAATCTCCTATCCAGAACATCGGCAAGATGCTGTTGGGCATTTGCCAATGCCTGGATGTTGTCATTCAAGGAACGGATTGCAGACCTCTGCAGCCTCTGCCCTTCCTGGTTCTGCCGTTCGGCACGTGCCTGCGCCGCCATTACAGTCTGGAACATGCATCTGGTTATACCAGCTGCTGCACCCTGTACGGCAGGTGTATGTGTAGCGGTGCTCCCCCTACGAGCAGCACCTGCCACATGCCTGCGTGGCACTGCACCAGTCATTACACTGGCAACATCGTGTGTACCCACACCTTCTGCAGCCACCACACATTCCTGCTCGGTGCCAACAGACGCTGACTGACCGTCATCTATGGGCAACGGTGTTGGGGTATGTGTCGGCATCCGAACCGTGTTCAGGGATGAAGGGGACATACCTGTGATGTTCTCCTATGGCACAGTGTGTTCCTGTGACGACCCTGCCTGTGCCTCATGCACATGGTCATCACCACTAGTATCTGTGGGGACACTAGCATCAGCTGGACCGCAGGAGGGGAACTCACCTACAGCACCTGTCAATACAAAGGCATACCGTCAGTTACAATACACACACACACACACACACACACACACACACACACACACACACAGACATCATGCATGTGATAATGCAGGTGGCATGCAGCATTCACACACCACAGACCAGTGAATGTAGACCAGACATTCCTAGTGGCAGTATGCACTCTGCCCTGGTGGGAACAGTACAACAGGCAGGTGTTGTTTAGTAGGCATGCAGTACACACATTCATGGTAGTTTGCATGCATCGCCGTGATACACCGTGTGGCCACGGGTGTGTTGACAGTACACATGTCTGCCGACACTATGTCATGTACACCGCATACATGTGTGGTATCATGTGGACATGTGACGATGGCGTCCCACTGCATGCAGCACATCACAATGGCTGTCATGGTGCAGTGTTATGTGTACAGTCTACAGATACAATGTATGGGTAACAGGGATGTCTGTGCAGGTGAGGTTAGTGTGAGCTGTGTACATAGCTGTACAGTGTGGAGTGCGGGCACTGTGCCACTGCACAGTAGCAGGACACAGTTATGTTTCTGTGTGATGCGTGACCTGGACGCATTACATTGCCATGTTTGTAAGTCGGTTCATCCGCTCAGCAGCATGTATGTGGTGGATATTGGAGGCACCTGTAGTAGCTGTGGAGAGGCATTCCATGTCAGTGGTGTACTACATCGGATGTCCAGGGGGGCCACTACAGTGATGAGCCCACTATGTGTGTACAGGGTGCAACGGTGACTACCCACTGTGGATGTACTGTGTGGCAACATGCCTGTAGGTATCGACCATGGCCTTGTCTGTCTGGGTCATTGACAATTGTGTGTGGTGGACATCGTGCACATGGCCCTGTGGTGGCCCATGTGACATACAACCATACTAGTGTAAGGTGTCACATTCCCTACAGATATGCAGACAGTGTGGATGTCTGCTATGTGCATAGGTCATGTCATGGTGTGAAACTGTTGCAGCCAGACATCCACGTGCATGGGACATGGCATGTGCCATGTCACAACGTGTGCACCCGATGCAGGGGCATAGGTCACATTGGTAACACCTGTGCTCTGGCAAGATCACAGCTCACTATGTGGTACTGTGTGCATACTGCAGAGGCATACCGATGCATGCTACACATGCAGCCATTGTGGAACACCTACACCATTGTATGCATAGCTGAATGCACGTAACACACCAATAGGTCGTGTGGTGTCATGCCACTCTACGCTAACAGTCGTATCTACTGTACATGGGGGGTGTGTGTGTCGGGTGGTGCAACCTGTATACCGTGACTGGGGCACACACAGGTGTGCATGTCATGCCTGGACACATGGGGAATATCAATACACCATATCATGCCTTTGACTAGCAACAGACTTACCTGCAACAGACCCTTGTGTTTGCGGCACGCCAGACGTACCTGTAAAGGGATGACACAAAGGTATACACATTATCCATTACTATCGCCACAGTCAGCAGTGTGCATGTCACATCATGCATCTGTGAGTTAGCATGTGCTATGCACATGTCTGCTAACACAACATAGCATACTGTAGTATGTGTCCTGTGTGGCCATATACCTGGCATGTATTGCTATATTATGTGTTGTACTATGACACCCACCCCCACGTCACTTATCATACAAACATGCATCCCTGACTTACCATGCAGCTCCAAGCTCATAGTTCGGGAGACACCCACCTCCACGATGGACGCATGGGTTTCTGCATGCTGTTCCGTGGGTGTCCCCAGACTGGCCAGGAGCTCCTCCGTGGCTGTGAGTGGGGGCTGGGTTGGTGGACCACCACCTGTCCCACGTTGTTGTCTGGCGATTGCAGCGGCACGCTGTCTTGCATGCCGGATCAGGTCTGTGCAGTGCCTGCAGATCTGCTGATAAGTGTGGTTGTATCCGCCCAGGCTGTTCACCCTCCTGCACATCTCCTCCCACATCTCCTGTCGTTCCTGTGCCTGCTGTGGCACATGACTGAATAAGACGTTATGATTAGTATGGAGGTATGAGATGATCACCTTCCCCTCCTGTCGACTGAAAGCAGGAAGCTGGGAACGTGGCATTATCTGTAAGACATAATGATGGTGGCAGGTCACATTTACACTGCTGTGCTGGCATACTGTTGGAAATACATTGCTATGACAAGTACGACATCTGCACAGTAATCTGTGAAAGGCATCGTGGCAGTGACACAGCCGATGTGTTGGCTTCACACCATTGAGCAGTGGGTGTCACATCATATCTGTTTGCCACCCCATCACACTGTACATGCACCATGTAGATGTTAGCCAGCTGTGGACATGTGTACCTGGCTGCACCTGTGTCCATATCACTGGCATAGGTCCCCATGTGACGAAGGTGCTGATGTTCACCTGGATGCTGTGTATATGTCAGTACACATCACGTCTGTAGCCATTGTGAACGTCAGCAGTGGCACTGTACACATACACATGGACACCTGCACATGCATGTGTTGTGCCATGTACATCCACACAGCACTGTACGGGTGTTGGACAACTTGCCACAGCTCACCTGTGTTGCACATGTGATTAGACATAGGGCAATGTGTAACCATGACACATTAGCAGGACAGGCCATGCATAGCATGTACACACACACATTGTCCAGAGCATCACACAGCACCTGTGACACCACAGGGTGCATCACCGCCACATTACTGCTGTGTATGGTTGATAGTGAGAGTGCCTTTTGTCCATTGCACCATGTAGGACTGTGATAGCTCATGCAGCCTTGCTGGGCAGGTCTGCATGGTATGGCAGGGTATGCCACATACATGGCACTGGGTTGTGATCCACCTGGGGGTTAACGATATTGGCAGGGTGGCTGTCCATTCCATATGTCATTGCTATGTGTATATGGACATTCAACATGTCTATCGCCATGGTGTGGACACTGGCCTCAAGCAAGGTATGCTGCACGCTGCTTGCTGAGGGTGTGTCTGGTGCATGCAGGTATCACACATCCATGCATACACTGTAACCCAGGCAGGTGCTATGTGCTGGGATATTGATCAACACAGTGCTGTATGTGGACACACACCGCTATCCCGTGCACATGGATGGTTGCCTGCACTCATGTGGGTACCACATATGTGTACATCCAGTGCCTGCTGCCACCCCCATGCCTGCTGCTGCACTACACACCGCCATCCCTCCCTCTGTGAATGTGGTGTTGGGCACAGCATAGGTATCCATGTATGGGGACAGGGATGTTCACATAGCAGGGTCACTGATGGTATCATCGATCAAACCATACGCGTATGACGCACCCCTCACACATATAACCCATTCATATTGTTGTTCACAATGGTGACACAGCTATATTGCTATGCCGGAGACATTCACAGCCATACATACACAGATGCATGCACGTCCATCTGTGGCATGGCCTGGACTATTGGTGTGGTTCAGCACATTACATGTTTGACTGCAGCTGGCGCAGACCTACTGTGCACATGTCTACGCGGTAAGCCTGTTCTACAGTAGGCATCTGTGATGTGCTGTGCACATCTCATATCTGCACATTTGGTTGGTGTCCATCGGTCCACGGGCCAGTGGTGGGACACATAGGGATGTTGCTGAACATATATGCATGCAACCCTGTACATCTGTAACACTATCCTCTCAGATGCTCATGTGTCGTGGACGTGAACACCGTACACACACATGTGGTTGTGGGCTGCCGTCCATACCCATCTCCTCCTGTGGGTTGCTATCATCCCACACACTCCTTGTATTGTATGTTCAGGCTATGCACCTATGTGGGGCTTGTGGGCATGCAATACGATACTATATGCCTTTGCACCCATCACAGACAATGTCACACAGGTACACCGGCAGCCGTACACATCACAGCTTGTTGTCAGCACGTCACATGTGGTACACACATAACACATCTCCTGTGGGACATGGTCATTTGTACGGGCATGTCCAGCAGTCACATACCACAGCTACCCCTACATGACGGCTATGCAGGACATGTGTCTGTACAGCTACTGTGACATGTACACGAGCAATGCCCCCTACCTACATCACATGGTACTACCTGTGGAGTATGTGTGTCTGCATCCATGCTATGGACATAGATGACAATTGTACATCAATATGTGCAACATAACTCACTGGGGGTTGTCATGTGCACATGTTCCATGTGTCAATGCATTGTTTGTCTCTGTTGGGCGGTCATTGTTGTGCATGGTTTACATGGCTGATATAGCGTACTGTGTCTGATTCCAGGTACTTCATTGGGCTACCAGCATTGTACATTTCTACAGCACATTCCAGCCATCATGTAGACAGCTTACATGACAGTGGGAGGTGTTCCGCCATGTGCACATATGTCACACAGTACGAGGGTGACTGACACACATTGTCAGGACTGGGTTCTGACTGCTGTGGATGTGTGTACTGGTGTTGACAACCATGACTGCACCAGATGGTGTCTTCTGGATGTGTAACATTCACAACACACAACTACATTCACATAGCAGCACATCGTCCACGACAATGGACATTCCTGCATGAACACTGTGTCCGGTATGTCTGTATGACCACTGCATATATCACTGGTAGCCACCAGCATGGCTGCCTACAACAGCGGTGTGTATCCTGTGCAAACATGGGTTACACCTGTCACAACACACCTGTGTCAGATGGCCCTGTAGTGGGTGACAGTGCAGTTCCATACATCATGTAACAGTATACATCGTGCACCAGTATGTTACAGACATGTGAACGGCTGTGCTAGTCGACATATGCACACATGACACATCACCTGGTACACCGTGTCTGCCTTGCCACCTGCTATTGTGACCACCCTGTGATGACATTGTACGGCCCACATGGACTGGGACATGTGATGGCTCAATTGTGAATTAACCCTCCAGGTGTGTGTCTAGCCAGGTGTCCAGTAGCCAGTGGTCTGCACGCAGGGATAGTGTACATTGGCCTACTCTGTCACTGGGACTGTTGACTATGGTCATACTGTAGTTATGCAGGCATGTAGTGTTTGTCCAGTCTGATAGCCATGTTCAACCACACTACCATGGCACACATGACCTGTGGACATCTGCCTAGGGTGTGCAGCCCACATGTACATCTTCACATGCTATGCTGCCTGTGCAGCGGTGTCACATGTCTGTCTCCGTCAGGGCTGTCACAGGTAGGCACAGCATGCAGTGATGTGTGACAATGCTTACACCCTCCACTGTGCTGTACACAAGCACTGCACACACAGTACAGCACACATGTCATTTATC
The DNA here is from genome assembly GCF_019279795.1 of Protopterus annectens. Taxonomy (NCBI): domain Eukaryota; kingdom Metazoa; phylum Chordata; order Ceratodontiformes; family Protopteridae; genus Protopterus; species Protopterus annectens. The sequence continues at coordinate 697,346,672 of NC_056731.1, read as the reverse complement.
TGCAGTGCCTGGGACCTGCCTCCATGCCCTACACGGCACACCTGCCAGTCCAGATTGTACACAGATCATACCTCCCAGGCACATACCTGGACTGCAACACACACGGGTGGGTGGTTCCCACACCACACAGTGATTTACACACATACTGTATATTCCCAAGACACATTGCATCATAGGTAATCCATGTTCAGATACCCATGTTCGTGACCACACGCACATTGTGACACGCGACAGTGAATACACTGTACACCACAGGTTACATGCTGGTCGTGTTGGCATACTGTACATTGCACCTAGGACAGTTGCTACTGCTATGTATTGACAGCAACACGCCTTCCCTAGTATGGACTCCCATGTACCCACACATGCTTAGCCATGCAGTACGCATAGCTGGGTGACACATTACACGACACATACCATACCTACACTACCCTCGGCATGCACCAAACCTCCATGTGTCTGTGTGCTATGCCTACACACATCCCCCCTCTGTTTGCTGAACATCCATGCTTCTCATCCCTGCTAGCCACAACCTAAACACACAACCATAGCAGCATGCATGGTACATACACTCTACAGCCGGTATTACTGACATCCACTGACAGAGGTAGTTGATGGCATGGCACCCCGTACGATGGACTGTCTACGTGCCTATGCCAACACTGAGCACAGTGCACTTCTGCTACATTTACACACTGGTAGGGACAATGCTATTCCACACAGAGACATGGTGGTACTGGCCTTTTCACAGACGCCACAGTCGTATTCCTGTTCCATGCACACATGCTGTATGGGCACATGTGCAGGCTGTTGCACGGTAGTTATGTTCACCTGTTTGTGGTGTGTCACTTGACAGTCATGGTGTGTCCTCATGGTGCATCACATACTCCACAGCTAGCTACCTACACATGACTGCCAGACATTGCAGTGTGGGCCCTCATGCAGTGTGGTGGTATGTCTCTGCTGTTTGACTACATCCACATTCAATGCAGCATACCACAGTCATGCAGGCATTGCCAACACAGATGTTGCTGGCATCGTGCCTGCCAATGGGGTACCTACCAACAATACACACTCTCACTCACTACAGGGTTCCAATCCTTGGCTGGACATTGTATTAACCCTGTGGACACATACATAGTACTGCCATGCACATGTTATGTCCGGGAACACAGTCCCAATGTCACCTCCAATCGCCGTAGTTGTTGTATCCCGCCAACCTGGCTGTTACATGTCTCTGCAGCAGCACACTGCATTGACTGCTAGCCCATTCATGTACGCTGTACCCTGACCACCACACTACCACATCTATCACACTACACATGGGTGGTACTGCATTGCACATATGGGGCTGCATTTGTACACCCATGACTGGGCCATTCAGTATGGCACTGGGCCACATCTTGACATACATGCTTCACACACTCATTGACTACCTGCATGCCTTTACTGGCACCCTTGTTGGGCTTATGTGCCACAGCACACCACATCCCATGCTGGCCACCTGTCATACTATTGCATGGGTGGTTGGGGTGGTACAGAGGGTATCACATCAGACATGATCTGCTCTTTGCCCTTCAGCGCCATTCCACTTTATGCTATTGCCAATGTACACATCCAGCATCACATCGTACCCTATGTCTCAGGATGTTACGCCATGTGCCTCCTGTACAGGTCACACAGTGGTGCAGGCATATCATGCTAACTACAACAAGTCAGGGACATGTGACATTGCACAGTCCTCAGACATGTGGCCCCTCATGCTCAGTATTTGCATACGTACACTACCTGCTGTCACACAGTATTGTCCATGCCTACATATACCACATCTACATACCTGGCAGCATTCTAGCTCATCCTACTCATATTGCTAACAACCATACAGGTGTCAGTGTGGCAGATATATCATGTAGATATCATTGCATCAGTTACATCACACATAGTGCATACATATCACCTTTGCATAGTGACAGTCATGCAGTGTGTATCACATGGATACTGTCCCTATACATGCATATCACATTGTACATGGTTGATGTACACACACATGCCCCACATGGTGCTGTGGTTGCCATATTCCACCATGGCGTGGGTACACATGTGCAGGACCACGCATTTCTGGACCGTATGTCTAGCTGATACCTTGGGTGCCCTTGTACCTGTGCCATACACACATGTACACGTGGGCAGTGTTACAATAACACATGTGTGGTGTACCTTACACAATGGATACAATGTTACATGTCTCAGTATAGTCATGCTGTGATCTCTACCCAGCTCAGACAGTTTACATATGCAAATGACAGTCATGTAACACATCTGTACTCACCTGCATACCACTAACACAGGGGTGTAATCTACTCTGCCATGGGCCATGTTCTCCGCAGTACTGATGCATGTAGTACTCCTACATGGCGTTTGCAGTGGGCAGGGTGAGAGGAGCAGTCCTGCATGTGTGCACACATGCCACATTGTTCAGCCCGGGCGTCTGTGTGACATCCACAGACTGGACACACACCGTGCTGTGGGACATAGGTCCTGTGCACATCCCACAGGGGCACACTGTGTCACTAGTCATGTGATAGCTCCCTTGCTGGTAGGGTGACACAGACCCATGGTACCACCACAGCGGAAGTACTGTATATACATACAGTTGACATCCACTTCTGCCGTTCAGTGGACACTACCATGGGGGGGTGACAGTACTGTGTACATTGCACATGTGTTTACACACGGCCCTGCCGGACATCATTGTGGCACACATTGCACCTGCTACGGAATGTTTGGACATGGTTACCTGCTGTTCCCTCCATTTCGGGTACCTATTCTGCTACTACATTGTCCCATATGTGCAGGCCATACATATCTTGTTTATGTACATAACATTAGGCCATCCCTCCATCATGCATGCTATGCCTGTGATACTGTCTATGATTTTTGAACATATCCATCATGACAGCTTTGCATTACACATAATTGACATAGTCACCCCTACTGCGTGGGATACGTGCACGTTGTGCGCACATTCCATATGACATCGACGGTATATGCACATGCACATGTGTGCTGTGACACTATACATACATGGCCTATCCCCTGCTGTGGGGCTTCATTGTTCGATATCCACTGACAGCATTGGCGTGGGTGGTGGCATTGTTCTGTGTTTGGAATCCCTATGGCGGACCTTGGGTTATCACGTCTGTGTACATGTTGTCCCACTGCTGTGCACACGTTGTCCACAGTCGTTGGTATGCTCCGCGGCTTAGCATTACATGACCACCTTTCACCACTCTCTGCCTAATGGACAAATATCTTTACTTACACACATCGTTCACATACAGTGCAGATTAGTCATACGTATCATGCGTTACACATCAGTACATCTCGTGGGTTCGACATACCTTTCCGGCCTTCGCTTCTGTATTCCTCAATATCTTCCTCTCAGTATTGTCTTTCGATAGCGTTTGTGTTCGTTGTGAACATACGGTTTGAATATCCAGGGAGTCTTCCTTTTATTCGTCGTCACCTGCGGCATGTGGGTTCATCACTCCAATAGCTATTCCTCGGTGTGTACTTATGCACATATCACTGGTGATCCTCCTCCATTCGTACGTTACCCGGGAAACTAGGCCATGGTTCATTCCTCGTGTGGCCGTTAGTTATTTGCACTACCTTCGTGGGGATGGTATGTATTGTATAATGTTTGTGTGACTGCATACGCTATGTGTGGTGTCAGGTACATTACGCTGTGGTGTTAGCCGTGGATTGTGTGTGTTGGGTATGGTATTCTGTTTGACATGTGGGTGTCCGTGTCCTGGCGTCTGTCGATGGCATTGTGCATTCAGATGTGTAACATAGCTGTTATATTCCTGTACACAACGGATGCAAGGATGCATCAGCTGCTGCTAGTGTTTCCCACGGCTTGTTGTGGGTATGCCGCTGTCATTGACTGCCTGTATGTTTTTGCTACGGTTTTAGCTGTTATCCCTTTGATATGTGCGATGGGGTATATCTGCGGATGTGGGTGACGGTGCGGGTGTGGGTCTTGCATTTATACATACCAGATATGCTTGTGTGTGTGCTCCATCCCTGCTTGGGGAGCTGCAGGTTACCTGTCTGTTGTTCTGGGAATGTTTGTTTTGTTGATGTCGTGTGGAGTCAGTATCGCCTGCATGTGTGCTTCCTGCACGTATTCCTCCTTCACATCAGTTATATATCTGCGGATGTTCGTCCGTGCCTACTATCCATTGGCATTTTGTCACTGATAGTTACGGTGATTGTGGTCCTATACTTGGGACGGCCTGTATGCTACCGGTAGCCTCCTATTCGTGTGCCGCTTGCTTACTTAACGGTCGTGGAACACACAGTGGTATTTACGGGACCGTAAGTGTTCACGATCGGTGCCGGGATAGCACATTCGTATTTTCGCCGTACATGCCTGATGCTGTGTAACGTTGACGACGTCTCGTGTTGAGTCTACCTTATGGCCGCCATACCTACGGTCATGGTTTGTACATGCGTCCTTTGCATCTCCTGTTGGCTATGGCCCTGTGGTACATTCTGGGACATTTCCGCTTTGCATCATTTTACATCGCCACGCGCATAGCCACTGAGGAGATGTCAGTACTACTTTGTGGGTACTGCTGTACATACGCCTATGGTTCCTGTACTGTATGCCTACGCATGTTATTTCACTCCGCCTGTGACATGTCACCTACATACACATTTTACAGTGGCACACACATTACACACACACAGCAGAACACACGACAACCTCACCTCACACATACACATATTGCCGCCATGGCTCTCAACCTTCTATTTCCAAGATAAGGAACACACACATTAGTAATGTGGAACAGATGGGCATAATGTGGAACACATACAAATGGCATAGTAACAACATCAGCTACGTAGGTCATAGGATGGTTAAAATATGCTGATTTACTTACAATGAAGAACCTTTAATGAATTACTATGATTAATTTCTATTTACCAGGATGTCATTTAAATACATTCCTAACAATGGATGTTTGACAGACATTTTCAATGTGGAACTTTGAGGAACTGCGAGGAACATGAACTGTTTTACACCCCAAAGGAGGTACGTTCCTCATAATGACGTACACTTCACTGGTATGCTTTCCGCTTTTGCACCGACGGTTGCACACAATACCTACGTTGGCCGCATCGCCGGCGGCGGCGTGTATCTCCGCACTCATATCCTATGGATATGACACGCACATATCCCGTTACTGTACCATGGACTGGTGATCATCCTGACACGCGGATATGTATTGATGCAGGTTGACATTTCCATGGCTGGCGTTACCTGCTCTGCCCACCCTCCCAGATGATCGGGTTGTCGGTCACTATGTTTACTATGTGGAGGTTTCGCGTCTTACTTATCTGTGAACTTGCATCCCTGGGTTCCATATTAACCTGTTGTACTTTATATCTGTGTATGCGTACATATATTTCTACATGTGTACTGATATCTATTTCCGTATCTGTGTATGCACATAAGTACATATGTGGTCGACTTGCGGCGATAGTGGCAGCATACGGCTACGCCGTGTGCTGTAGAACTGGCGTGCGCTGAGGTGTTGGCATTCCATGCTCTGCTGGCTATTGGGTGTGCAGTGTTTGGGCAGTGCCTTTGTTGGAGTCACACATAGGTCCGGCCATACGGTACACATTACGGGCGGACATGTTTGTGTGGCGTCCATTTCACTGTGTGTGCAGGTAAGGAGGTGTCAGTCCATGGGGCCTACACTGTCAAAGTATGTGCTATGCGTTCCCTCTTTGCCAGGGCGTAGGCATATTGGGTACGCCTCCGTCTACCTACTGGGGCTGGCACAGCGTGTTCATGGCGCTGAACGCCCTGTGCCTGTGCTTGCCTTGGCAGTTGTGGCGGGCTTGCTGGCCCTACACCATTATGTCCCTGCAGCAGCTGTTTCCGCAGAATCATATTGTGTAGCATACAACATACTATGAATATGTGGGCACATGTGCCTGGAGAGTACTGCAAGGCTCCACCGGATGTATCCAAGCACCGGAACCGTGATTTCAACATCCCAAACACACGCTCTATGATTATTCTGGTTTGTGCATGTGCCTCATTATGGCGTTCTTGCATGTGAGTGTGTGCATTTCTGATGGGTGTCATCATCCACGGCTCCAGTGCATAGCCAGCATCCCCCACAAGGTGACCTTGTGTGATGTCCCCCCTGGCGAATACCTGATACAGCTGTGAGGCATGCCAGATATGGGAGTCGTGGAAGCTTCCAGGGCTGCCAGCACACACATCCATGATAATGCCCTGCGCATTGCACACGACCTGGCAATTGATGGAGGGGTATCCCTTGCGGTTTATGTAGCGTCTACCCTGCTCCCCGGGCGGTGACTTGATTTCTATGTGCGTACAGTCGATCGCACCCAATACCTCCGGGTATTGTGACACACGGTGGAAGCGGCGCATATTGCTAGCCAACTCCTCCTGAGATCTGGGGAAGTTTATATACTCATGGGCATGTCGTAACATGGCATCCAGGAACTGGTGTAGTACCCTAGATGCTGATGCCTGTGAGATACCCATTATATCCCCGGTTGGCCTTTGAAAGGTACCTGTAGCCAGTATTCGCAAGCTCACACATACCTTTGTGTCCACAGGGATGGGCTCCCCTCTGTTGTCTCTTGTTCTCAGGCGTGGCCGGCACAGCTCCACTATTTGCTGTAACGTGTCCCTGTCCACCCTGTAGCGCTCTACTATCTCCAGGTCTTGCAGCCCCTGGTAGGTCACCCTTGGTCTGAACACTCTCCTTCTCCTGTGAGGCCTACGGTAGTTGTCGGCACCGTCCTCCGCAACTCCGTCTGTCTCTGCCACATACCTATGCATCACGGCCACGGCGGCAGCCACCATGTACATATTAAAAGTTCCCCGTGTGTTTACACCCTACGGTGCGGCGTTTGGGAAATCGCGCTGTGTGTTGTGTGCATTCACACTTTATACTGTTGTGCTGTATACCCGGTGATGTCATTGGGTGTGTCTGTGCAGCCGTATCCATGGATTATTTTCGGTGTTTTACGGTTGCAACTGCAACGGTATTGCCTTTAGTGTTACATTACAGTTGCCTGCATTGGCTTAGCTTTGCATCTTACATTACTGCATCCTGCAGGCACATGGCATATGATGCATTTTATCTGCAGCCGCAGTTATGCTACCTCTGTACTTGGCTGTGCTATTTCAGTTCTTTGTTCTTTGCATTTCTACTACATCCCCTACTATCTTTGCATTCATATGCCTCCCCTTTCCCGTTATGCAGGAGTCTGCATACAGAGTTGTCGGCTGCCGCCGTTTGCCCTTCCTGGATTGATTGGTGTTGATTGCTCATTACGGCTCCAATTACACTGCTTCCGCATTTCCTCGTATTCTCCGCATTACCTTCCTATATCCGTGGTTGTTGGCGGGGAGGCCGTCACATGACTGGGTTGGGGAACATAGTCATCCTCGTGCACATGCATCTGTGCGCGCATTATGTACTCTCAGCGCATCTATTTCCTCACACGCCGGTCCTGCTGTTGTGATGTGCATTGTACAGCCCAGGTTTGCTGGCCTCCAATATGCTTCCTCCTACAGTGGCACACCCCTCTGCGATTGACATGTATCTCGTGTAGGCCACTCCTCGGTGTAGTACCGCTGCGCTGTTTGCTCCATCCTTACACCGGCGCCAGCTTTGCGATTCACTATTATCTGCCTCATTTGCATGGCATTGACTACTAATACATGGTTACGGCACCGAACACTGCCACCACTCCTTGACAACCCTTGCGCTGGGGTTGAGGCTTTCCATACATACTATGGTGTGTGGTGGTTGTACAGCTGATGTGTATTATACAGCTCTTTTAGGACATTGTCATATTATTTCATTGCTTTGCACCTTCTGTACACATATCCGGGGGTTCTGCTGTGGTTTCGACGTACATGACATTTTTTTCATTATTTACAGTTTGTGCATGTTTTCTTTGGACATTCTCGGTGCCTTTCGCCATTGGCATATTGCACCTGTATGATACCTGACTTTGACAGCCTTCCGTTACTCCTCGGTCATGTTTGAGTAAATGTAAACCTTTTTTTTGGTTTATATTGCCGTGCCCTTATGCTACGCCTGCGCCACTTCGTGGATCGCTATTTCCCTTCATTTGCATGGTGCAATACCGCACACAGTGTGTTTTGCATACCTACGCCAGGGGCGGAGCAGGTCCGGTGCACGCCGGTAGTGCACGTGGAATTGATTCATACCTGAATCGCTCAGCAGCCATATTTGGCGTTATAACGCTGACGCTATGCTGGCACCTGGCGCAAGGTTCATGAATCCCGGGGAGAGTGTTGCATAATCTCTCAGCCCTAAAGTGGAAAATCAAAGATTTAAATTTTGAATTAACACTAGGTAAATGAATTGATAAGTTATTATTCCTAGTATTTAAATTGTGGTTGATAAAACCAACTCCCAGCATTGCAAAAAAAATCTTCATCCTTAGTACACTTGCATACCGAAATTAAATCAGCACTCATCAATGTATAAGCTACTGATAAATAGATAAATATTATAATCACATTATGTATGTGTATATATATATATATATATATATATATATATATATATATATATATATATATATGTGTGGTAAAGATTCACATCCAACTAAATGTTTTGTAAATCTTCTTTGGACATGATCACACTTAGCCAGCTGTAAAATCTCCATCACATAAAAACGTAAAAAGAATCAAAGTATCCTATTATAAGGGAAAATAGCTGAAAATAACTTTCCCATAACAACTCTGTCCATAGATGAACCTGATAATATTCTTTATTAAACCATAGCACATGAGAGTCAAAAGGAAAGGATGAATCAACAATTAAACTCATATCCTTAGTTTGTTTAACTGAGAGACTCATAGAGTAATCCAAAGCATAATGATAACCATTAGTGACACCAAAATGAATTATTGAACATGTGTTATTATTATATTTCATACATTTGTGTTGTACACATGTAGTTAACTTATCCAAATAGTTTTCCAAACACTGAAGGTCTTCTATATTAGCTATTATGTCTCCAAACTTTAAATCATCAGCAGATATACTCAAACAAATGTGTTTAGATATCAGACAGTCACTCATAAGCAACCCAAACAACAGATGTAAAAAACTGACCACTAAGGAATACCACATTTTATGAACACATATGTTGAGATTTCTTTCTTAATCTTAACTCCACTTTTTCAACTTAGCCTGTTTATAACTTATCCATCCATCCACAATCCCGTTTTTCATTTTTACACATGAAGTAGGGGTATCACTTCAAGAGTAACAATCATCTACAGCCAATGTTTACACTGCCAGGTGGCTAGCCCTGCTGCTGAACCAGTTTATAAACTATCTCATTACAAAAACATTCATATCTGCCCTACTCAGTATATCAAATGAAGAAGCTGGTAAAAAATTATATGCCTTTGCTAGATCCATGTAAGCCTAAGGCTTTGCCCAGCACATTTACTATATATTCATAGAAATTAACGAAGTCAGATAGACTAGACATTTCAGGTATAAATCTATGCTGATATATATATATATATATATATATATATATATATATATATATATATTGAAAAACTGAACATGTGCTTGTGTATAAACTTAGTGCACACTCAGAACAATTCCCCAGAATACATGTCAAACTAATTGGTCTATAATCACCAATAGTATAAAAAGGGTGATATTTATTTGTTGGTAACAATGGCCATCATCCAAACTTTTGGAACAAAACCTTCATTTAAAGGTTTATGAAACAGATAAACCAAACAAGCCTACAAACAATCACTTATGCTTCTCAGAAATAGTCATTCAGTCTGTCTTACCCAGCAGCTGAGTTTGTTTTAATAGAATCTAATGATTATTTTTTTATGTTCTTTCAATAATTGTAGACAACTACCAGCTAAATCTGGTAGAAAATGAAAATCAACGCTGATTGTGAGGACCTACCAAACAAACAAATTAGCCAAAGTCTCAGAGACAGTTATATGATCAGAACCATCTCTTAATACTAAATCTGAGACGTCATCCAAACCATAGCATCATAAGTGTTTAAACTATCCCTCTTTGTTATCCAGTACACTAAAAGCCAGTTTCATTTCATAAGCATAATATTCTTAAGAAATATTTCTTAAAATTGTTATAAGCAGACATATTTATCACAGTACCTAAACAATGTTTTCTCTTTCCTACTAACTGGTTCAAATTTTCTACTCTACCAGGGAGAATGAAAGTAATTTCTTCCTGTAGAAATACCTAATGGAACAAAACATTCAATCAAACTCTGTATGTAACTATAGAAATTATCGTAGTTTTCAAATATACTTTTATCTTTCAACTCAGTATACCAATCCCACTGTAAGATTACAATTTTAACAGCTGCAAAAATCTGACCTATAGAAGTCATTAGGTAAATTTGTTGAATGATAGAAGAGGGCCACATTCTAACTTCTACCATCATTGGTTAATTTCACAGTCATGAACTCTGTCATTTCATCATTTGAAACTAATACAGAAGTTAACAAGGAAGAGATATAAATGGATACCCCACTCTTATTAGACCTATAAGTATTATGTCCATTAAAGCCTTGGTTGGTCAATGGAGTATTAGTTCTACTAAATCAAGTTTCAAATATGAAAAGAATGTCAAAGGAATCATTTCAGCTAAATTATTGTTTTAACTAACTTAGTCAGACTGGTACACAGCACACAATTCCCAACATGACTCAAATGCAGTAAATCATTAGCAAAATAAGTGTGATTGTTAAAATTGTTTCCGTAGTTGAACAGATTTCATACAATACATCAAAGGTTCTCTTCTAATAAAGTTAGTAAATGCTCTCACTTTTAAATGCATTTTACCCTTAAACTTAGGAGCTTGAAATATATTACAATAAAGTTTAAATTCCTATATTTTACTAAAATCAAACACATCATCCATGATTTTCTGAAAATTGAATTCACTTGACCTAATTACATCAATAGACCCACCTACAACAATAATTATATATTATATCATATTGCAGGTGATTGTTACATAATTTCTTAAAAATATCCCTTATATTGTCCAATTGACAGCTCTTAAACAAGGCACTGTAATCTGTTGTATGAACTCTAGGAAGAATATTCTTAACACCTCATACCAATGAGCTTCCTATAATTAGGATTTATTTGTCTCCCACTGCAAAAGAATTTGCTCATAAATTACCACCAAAATCAATTGAATCTACTCTACCAGTTTTATTGCTGGTTAAGTTGATAGAATTGCTTCCAAGAACCTTCCTATGCTTCTTCTTGTTGACCATCTGATGGTCATCCTTCTCATCTTCGTCACACAAGGGGCATTTGTAAATTAGCATCAGCTGTATTATTAGAGCCAACCTTACATACAATACTTTCATTTGAAATTACAATCACAATATCTAACAGCTCACTTGGACTAGATGGTCTGTTACTCATTAAGTTTAACTCCATACATACAATTAGAATAACAGGGTTTAACAATGTCACCTCATTCAATAAAGTCTAGGTACCAATTTCTGAAAAGAACCTGCAGAAATACCCTTAAAATCAATTTGAGTAGAGTTCTGACTAACATTGTTGCAACTTGTATTAATAGTTTGAGTAGCTTATTTTTTTAAGATCATAACAACTGTAAAAAAGATTTTCACAATCTAAATTATCACTCCTAAACCCACCAGGTTCACTACTGAAATCTATTAAAAATCATTTGCATTTGGTGCTGCCAGCTGTATACTTTAATAAACTTATACCATGCATACATATTAAAATTAATACATTAGACTAAATAGTCCCTAGAGACTAGATCATTTAAACATAGCATATTCATTCAATTAACCAACAAAACTAATTAAAATGAACTTACTGTATTACTGCAATTATAAACCACAAAGCAATAATACTTACTGCCCGTATATGCATATAGTGACCACTCATGAGCACAGCAGTTATCGCACAGCATACAAATAGGAAGATATGCCACCCCTCATTATATTACTTCACCTGTATCCTTAAAAGGACAACCAGATAAAAGTCCACTGCAAACCGAGCACTTCAAATTACTGAAAATAACATTGGCTCATGAGTATGGCAGTTATAGCACAGCACACAACCCCAAATAGGAAGACACCTCCCACATCACACAGCAAATACTTTATGTGCTGCAAAATTTAATAAAAAAAAACTTAGCCATTCTTTACCTGTGTCTTTAAAAAGACACCCAGATAAGGGTACACAGCTAAACCAAACGTCTTCCAATTATTGAAAATAACATCTACTTGTGAGCAACACAGTACACCAAAAAGACCCATATAGGAAGACATCCCCCCACCATTACACTGCACGTACTTTAATTGGAGTAAAATGCAATAAAAAGAAAGTTAAGCATTTAAATGACAACTAGATAAAAGTCTACTGCACTGCAAATATTTTTAAATTACTAAACATAGCATCCAGTTCTGATTGGAGTAGTTATAAGACAGCACATTGCCCCAGAGAGAAAGACCTACCCACCCCTCATTACACAGCACATGTAATACAACAATACTTTAAATACAGGTCTTAATGTCAAAAATTTTTCATCATAAAGTCAGAAAAAAAATTACTGGATAAAGCAAAAACTTGTTTGAATGGTAAGTCTGATGAAATTATTATTGTAAAACAGGACCTAACTAGTTTTAAAGTTTTATAGAACATTTACCATTGTGTTTAGGTCTAAAGACTATTGAGAAATGCAGATTTGTTTTTGTTATAAGCAAACTTTGTTGTACCTATTCAATCATGTAAAATGGAGTTAAACAGAGATAAAGATACAACAGTTCTAAAATGGTCAGATTCCTTAATATTAAGTATTAGTCAAGTCATAAAACTGTCCCTAGTGACAGCATTGCATAAGTGAACAATATATAAGGAGTCTTGTTGCCTTATGCTCTAAGTAAGTGCTGAGTAAAATTTAAGGCCCAAAATAGCTCTTAATACATAATCATCATCTTGAGCTCTAAAAGCCAGATATAACTTGTCCATAACTAGGTGATTGTTTATACTAAAAAAATAATTTGCTCAAATATTTTTAATAAGAAATGTCTTTTATTTTTGGAATTTTCTTAGTAAGTTTCCTCAGAACTATTTTGACATGGTTTATGCCTGGAATTTATACAAACAAAAGAGTGCACTGCATTGGTCATACCATGAACGTATACAATTTGCAAGAGTTGTAGTATCTGTAGATCATATTACTGTAAACAGAAGACAACTCAGCCTCATTGCTTTATTTTTGAAAGTAAGGGTATGTTCTTTAAAGAAAACCTATTATTTCTGGTAAAATCTAAGCTAATATATAAGGCCTTAACACTTTATCCTATCGATAGTGGATCATTATTCAACACAACTCCATAGTTCAGAGGTGATTTAACAAAGATCACTTACTGTTCTAAATGATAGCCCTACATTTTGGCCCAATAATTTATATTTGCAGTTCAAGGCCTCCATATCATTAGGTATTATTACTTTAAGTCCACTCTTACAGGTATTTGCATCATATATGACCCAATATTCAGACACTTTAGGAACAGTAGAAAACATAAATAATATGATACCTAGTAGGGAAACTGGGGTTTCATTCTATGTTCTTTCCTGAAGCCACCCCAAGACCCAACAAACCTCATGTGCAGTAACATCATGGAACAGAAGCCTATGCAAGCTGAGCTTATGAAGTCTTTGATAAATTAAAATAACCATCATATTCATACCTGTATCATGAGCCTTTCCTACTGCACCCCCCCATGTGGGGGCTGTGCCCCCCACACCCCCCTACTTAAATATACCAACTCTGAGATCGCACTACAGTAGGGAAAAGGGTATATTTCCTTATTCCCACTGTAACCGGCTTAAGCGAAAGTGCACTTTTGATATAGTGCACTTTCTCTTAAGTGGGTCCGATCTTCTGTTACTCGACAAACTGTGTTGTCGGTTAACAGAAGTAGACCCCTGTATGATACAATGGAGAAACAATGTAAGAGTTTACTATCATATTGTTGCACCAACATTGTGCAAGAGTTCAGATTTCTGAATCAAAATATTAGAAATCACAAGAACGAACAAACTACATGTAGAATGCAGTATTTCGGTAAAGTCGACATCTCACAAATGTTAACTTTACCGAAAATACTACACTTCCAGTCAACAATAACAAAATGCTTTTGCAGGGGGGCAAGTCCCCCTGCACCCCCCACACCCCCTGCCACTTATATATACAAACTCCAAGATTGCACTAGTGAGGAAAAGGGTACATTTCCAATCCCCACTATAGTCCGATCTACATTCAACATGTTGAAATGCACAACAGTGAATGCTTACTAGCATTCGCTGTTGTGCATTTCAACATTTTTTTTTTTATTTCAGATTGTCAAATTGGGCGATGGGACATATGTAATTCAAACAAAGTTCCATTGCCCTTTTGATTGTAAACCAACGTAAGAGTAAGAAGGATCTTTTATAACCAGAGATTTATAGCAATTAGCAGAAAAGTAATCATTCTGAACAGAAGATATCTTGGAAAGAGATGTATTCAGTTTGTTCTGGTGTAATAATAGCCTGATAAGACAATATTATTCATTATGCTGAGCTTATGCATAGATCTTACTTTTTATTTTGTCTTTCTGTAGAAGTGGTAAATACTTGTAATGGGATTTATTAGTACTAATGTTTAAATTTAACTGTCTGGTACTATTCTTCAATTCACATGTGTTATCTGAAGTGGGATATTTTTGTACATATTCTGTACTTGTGTCTTTTCTTTATCAATACATTTTAAATATATAAGACCAGGGGTATCAAGCTCATGCCCCTCAGGTCTAAAATAGCCCTAAAACAAGCATAATTCTAGGTGAGAGATTGTATCATATTATGTTTCTAGCTGCAGTCTACCTTTCTTCTTATTTTGTAGACTGTGCCCCTTAACTGATTTTGTTAATTCTCATACAGCCCTCATGGTTATTTAAGTTTGTGATCTCTACATAATGCAGTTATTCAGTTTAGCATTACTTTTGTTCCATATACAGTTGTCTAAGCACGTGTGAAAAAAAGCTTTTAAAATACTACACCCACAGTAAACTACATTCATATTTACATGGAATGTCAAAATGTTGAAGCAGTATTGTCTCTCTCAAACACTGAAAATACATTTTATTGTGATACGGAATTTTTGGCTTTATTATGTATAATTCATGGGATAACTGAAATAATAATATATTCATGCCCCTGGATCCAACAAACTCCGTGCAGGAATAGTGCTATTCCTAAATGGAATGAACAGTGTCAGTTTACCCTTAGCTTTAACAGCAGTGCACCTTGCATATTCATGAAGGCGTACTGCTGCTAAGGCTAAATGAACACAAACACTACTGAGTGAAGGGGGCATGTTTAGGTAGTGCACGCACATCTAACACACCTCCTGTACTCAGAAAGTGCCGTATGGCACTTTTTTAATGTATTTCAATGTCAGTGGACACTGAAATGAAATGAATGAATATTTCAGTATCTGCGGACACTGAAATGGATAGGGGAGCAAGAAATCAATGGAGGGTGTGTGTGACAGGTTCTGTCACACACCCCCTGCATTCTAAAATGCTGTACGGCCATAGCCTTCAACTGTACAGGTTTCTGCAGAATGCCCAAATGCCTGTCTCACATACCTCTTAACCTCCTAGAGCAAGAAAGCTGTACAAAGCCATAAACAATGGGGGACAAAGGCACAAAAATAGGGACACTTTTTAAATATTGCAGTTACAAACCCAGAAGGTTGATAGAATAAAAGGTTTGCATTAGCACAGACTTCTTGAAGGATATGAAGACTGAAACCCAAATGTCTGCCATTGTAAAAGTACCATATGAACATAGCCCTCAACTGTACAGGTTTCTGCAGAATGCTCAGATGCCTGCCTCATATACCTCTCAACCTCCTACAGCAAGAAAGTTGTACAAAGCCATAAATAAAGAGGGAAAAAGGTACAAAAATAGGGGCACTTTTTAAATATTGCACTTACAAACCCAAAAAGCTGATAGAATAAAAGGTTTGCAGTAGCTCAGACTTCCTGAAAGGTATGAAGATTGAAACCCAAATGGCTGATATAGCAAAAGTGCTGTACGGCCATAGCCCTCAACTTTACAGGTTTCCACAGAATGCCCCGATACCTATCTCACATACCTCTCAACCTCCTAGAGCAAGAAAGCTGTACTAAGCCATAAATAAAGGGGGAAGAAAGGCAAAAAAATAGGGTCACTTTTTAAATATTCACTTACAAACCCAGAAAGTTGATAGAATAAAAGGTTTGCATTAGCATGGATTTCCTGAATGGTATGAAGTCTGAAACCCAAATGTCTGTCAGTATGATCTAAATTAAACCCCAGGTGATTTGACAATGATTTGCTAGAAAACCAGTCACACTTCCAAAGTTTGCAAGAGCAATAATTAAAATCTGTCCCTATGTGTCCCTTTACAATTCCCTTACTGTGACTGACAAGGAGTACAGATACATGTAAATAAAGTGGGTTTATTTTTTTTTTCCAATCTAAGGTATGTTTAAATAGGGCTGAGCGGGTGTGCACATTATGACCTCTGCTCAGCACTGCTTAAACATCCCATAGGAGATAAATGCAAATATATAGCTAAAATCCTCATGCTGCAATAGTGTAGTGGTTAGAGTCCGGGCTTTGTATGCAGGTGGTCATGGTTCTAGTACTAAGACAGACACTTTATTTTTACATGGGAAAGCAGTGTTAAAATTATTATTTTAATTTTAAATTATGTAGTAGTTGATATTTGTCAACCAGGCTAGTGTAGTTGGTCTAAAAATGTAAGTGTGAGTGTATATAACATGTGAAATCACCCATGTATACACAAGTGTCCCATACAGTATAGTCACACCCCATGGTAATGTAATGAAACTACATAGAGGGATGTCATGTAAAGTAAATCATATACACTTAATAATATGTAAGTAATGATTAATTAAGTCATTATCCTGATATTTTTTTAAATGAAAAGTGAGCAATGGTTAGCAGTGTAAGCATTGCTTAAATGTGAATGCTAAGCAGTAGTCAGCTCAGCTAAATGGATTTGCACACTGTTAAGCAATACTCAGCAATTACCCCTTTAAGCAGTGTTCAACCCCGCTTAGCATATTTGTGCACTGCTTAGCTGAGCTTAGCATTTTCAAAATGGTCCATTGACAGCAAAGTGTGGTAATATGACCTTATTTAAACCATGCAGGTGGGAATACAGCCATAACCTGTATAGTTTGATCTCTGCAGGAACATGTCTGGTGTTGAAGAGGGAGCATGCTTTTGGATGCAGCACTGAGGCATCCTGGAGTCCAGGATCATGGCTGGACTCCTCATAGAGCACCATGATGATAGACTACTGCAAGGCCAGTACCAGGGCTTTCAGTACAAAGCAGAGGCCTGGGACAGTCTGGCACGCGACCTCACCGGTGCCACTGGAATCCCCTGAACTGGTGAGCAGGTATGGGATCATTATGCTGAGCTAAAGCATAGGAAGGGTGAGCATGTGGCCCAATGGATCCCTGCCCTCAACTGCCTTACTATCCTTTACTCAAAAGGTTGCAGAAGCTAGGGACAACAGCCTCCTCATCTCCTGTCTATTCCTTGATCTCACTAAAGGCTTCAACACTGTGTCTCATCCCATCCTTCTTAACAAACTCTCAGACCTAAACCTCTCTCCTTCTGTTCTTGGCTGATTCTAATCCTACCTTACTGGCAGAAAACAAGCTGTTAGATGGCAGCAGGCTTTCTCACCCTTCCTTGCTGTTCAAACAGGAATACCCCAAGGCTCCATACTTGGACCGCTACTTTTCAATATTTCTACAAACAACCTACATTCATCCTGAAGTCTCTCATATCTGTAATACAATATGCAGATGAATCTACTCTCTTATCTATCTCCAATACTATCTCTGAACTACACACACTAACACAGAATTCCTTTATCTCTGTTGAAAAATTGTTCAGAAACAATCAACTAATCCTTAACCCTAAGAAAACTTAACTCCTTCTCTTCCTACCTCAGACACTCTCTCACCTTAAATCCAACTTTTCTCTTTCCTCCCTAGATGGTACCACTATCTCCCCTGCCTCACACACCAAAGAGCTTGGGGTAATAATTGATGACCAACTAAAATTTGACTTGCACATACAACAGACCATTAAAAAAACACCAAAAACTTGGACTACTTTATAGGAACAAAAAAAATCCTCACTACTGACACTAAATGCACTATTGCGCAGGCATTTATCTTACCTTGTCTTCTATATGCTTCCCCATCCTTACCAATCTCCAAACTAACTCAGTGCAGAAACTGGAACAAACATACAACAACATTGCTAGATTTATTCTAAACCAACCACTCTCTTCACATCACTACCTCTCACTAAAAAACTTCAATGGCTGGAATTTCTACACCTCCTTCTACAATCACAACTCCACACTACCTTTTCTACACTCAACAACCCCTCTGCCTACCCTGCTCTCGCCTCCCATGTTACTCTCTCTTCCCCCCCCCCCCAGCCTCTCCAGAGCGCTGACAAACATCTTCTCCCAGTTTATAAACCCAAAGGGAATATTTGCAAACTACTTTACAAACACTCTGTCTCATCAAATTGGAACAAACTCCCTCTCCATATTAGATACAACCTTATCACTGCCTGTTTTAAAAAGGAGCTTAAATCCCACCTACTAAACTTAAAATTATGCCATTGGCTTGACCCCACATAGTCTTAGTCTGTCCTACTGTATAACCTGTTGCATCTCCTAACTTTCTTTCTCTGTTAGTAACCTCTGCTTAAACTAACCTTTTAAACCATCAGGTCTACTACTATAGCCCCCTCCTTTCTTTCCCCCTCCCATTCTCCACATTATTTACCCCCTCCCCAAGTCCTATCAATGTCTGTACCTTGTCCTTCTTTTGAACAAAGTTTATCTTTTGTTTTTACACTCAGATGTAGTAAATTTTATACCATTGCTATCAGTGCAACCCTTAATGTTCATAATTTTTTTTTTGTTTTTCTCTTTATAATTAATTTTGTATTTGCATTGTTTTTAATAGTCTTTGTCCTGTATGTTTATCCTTGATTATGTTTGCTGTGGCTCTTTCTCCTTGGGTTGCCACTGAAAATGGGTTGCTTACTATCAATACAATGCAAATAGTTAATTACCTTTTCTTTATTACAATTATTTTGTATTGTGATTGTTTTTTAATATTCGTATATTGTCACTTTATCTTTACTTATGTTTGTTGGGGCTTTTCCCCTCGGGTTCCCACTTAAAATGGGTTTGTTTGCAAACTCAGTTGGAATAACCTGGTTATCAAATGTGAAATAAAATAAAATATATAAAAATAAATTAGATGCCTGGGACCGGCATACTCCAGCAGTTTGTAAGCATCCCAGATACACCTGTACCAAATTCTAACCTGAGTATGTGATAGGGAGGTATGCATAATGTTTGTTTCTCACCCCTACAGCTGCAGAAGAGAGCTACACCTAATCCCAGCCTGCACATCTCTAGCTGGTTTTCTAATGTTTTACCCCCTGCTTGCTGCCATTTCACCACTTTGCTATCACCCTTTTTTCTTTTCATTAATTAAAATTAGAGTGGGTGTAAGCGGGAGTAAGCGGTGCTAAGTGTAGCTAAGAGGGCTTAACCATCTGTTAGCATCGCTTAGCTCCACACAAAACCATACAAACCTGCTTATAGTGGCTTAAAAGTGCCGTAATCACTCTGCCTCTATCAGGCCTTGTTCTGCCCAGCAACAAAATAATCAGCCATGCGAAGTCTCAAACGCGGGATGCTGTGCACTGCAATCACTGCAATGTACCTCTACACCATCTAAGTTGTAGGAATTTGTAATGTTTTTACAAACATATCATGCACTACAGTCAATTAACATAAGGGGAAATATATATATATCCGTAGTACTCTTATTATATATATATATATATATATATATATATATATATATATATATATATATATGTGTGTGTGTGTGTGTGTGTGTGTGTGTGTGTGTGTGTATATATATATATATATATATATATACATACATATGTGTGTATATATATATATATATATATATATATATATATATATATACATACATATGTGTGTGTGTATATATATATATATATATATATATATATAAACCAACCTCTTACTGCATGACATCTGTAAAAAGCTTGACAAAGTGGGGGGATAAAGGGCAAACAATAGTGACATCTTTGAAATATGGTTGTTATACGCATAGAAGTCTGCTAGAGTAGCATGGTTTGATTTAACATATAATTCCTGATAGATTCCATGTCTGAAACACAAATAAATGTCATTATTTACTTATGTCAATGCTCACATCATCCCAGTGATTTGTCAGAGACCCACAAGTGTTATGAGGAACAGAGCAAACATATGAGCAATGCATCTGGACAATGTCTAGACATCTGGACAGTGGAGATGTATGACTGCAGTCATGTAACAGAAGAGAAAAAACACTGAGAGCTGCCAACCATTTCACCCAGTACCTTCTGAACCACAGTAAGACCAACATGGCACTACCCTTAATCAGCTCTGGGGAATTATCCATGTATTTCTAAATATATCATGCACTACAGGGATGGAACTGTAGGGAAAAAGGAGATATCGGTGCGAAAATGTCCACCCACAACCATTTGCACCACAGTCACAGCAACATACTAGCACCCAAATGAACTCTAGAGTAGAACGAAGGTTTGAAAAAACATATCCTGATTGCCAGTCACACCCTACACTGACATTTACTGGCTCAACTCACAGTCTAATGTGAATTCTGAGGTGTTACAGGACATTTCCCAATCTGCCCCTACAAACATATACACATGATAGACCACCAGCAACTGTAGCAGCATGCACAGCCAGACATAAAAGGATATATGACGCTCACATCTGCTACCCTCCCTACTCAGCCCAACAAACATTTACACACAACACTGCTACACAATCTTGACAGTCTGTTAACAATGCCCAGACATACATAACTCTCAACTGTACAGATTTCCACAGAATGTCCAGGGTGTGGGACCATATTTATGGTCACTGCCGCATACCACTTCCAGGAGTCTGCTAAGTCACTGGGATGATACCAGGAGTGCAGTCACTAAATAATGATATACCATACCTCTGAACCTCTTACTGCAAGACATCTCCAGAAAGGATGACATACTTGAGGGACAGGGGCCAGAAAGAGGGACATATCTCATATAATGGTGTTACAAACTGAAACAGTTGCTGGTGTTACAGGGTTTGTTGTAACATAACATCCCTGAAGGATATGATGTCTGAAGCACTAATGGATGTCAACATTTACTGACTACAATCCTCACATTATCCTACTGATTTCACAAAAACAGAAGTTGTTTGAAGAACAGACCAAACATAACAACCCAACCTCTGAGTAGTCTGTGGATATCTGGACAGTTGAGAGGTATCTCAAAGACATATCACTGTCAGACATCAAGTCATGCAGAAAATGCATGTCCAGACAAACCCTGTTAATGTAGCAATCCCCTATGTGTATAGCAGCAATACTTAGATACAATCTGTACCCAGTTCTGGAGTTTTGCCCCCCATGTTGCTGGGCTGTATCCACATGTCGTGTCTTGAGAGGTATTTCTATCTACTGTCTGTGAAGCTATAGCCCCCACACCTCCATAATGTCCTCCACACAGGTAAGGAGAACGGGCAAGGCCCACATGAAGGACTTAATTATAGCACTATGTTGCTATGGCATTGGCTAATGGAAAGAAAACACAGCTGCTCTGGATGCAAGTAGCGAGTGGGAGACACCAGTTGGTGCACAGGCCATCACCTGCTCATGAGCATTACCTACAAAAGGCAGGTTGCTGCCTATGCAATACAGGTCTAACCCCATCTACACAAAGACAGACTGTTACTATACAAACCTAACCATTAGCATTATTCTGAGGCAACTCTTCACCTCTATAACAGGTATGTCAATCACGTAAGCTTGTAATGGAATGCAGAAGGGGGATGCAATAATGTCAAATAGGACATTAAACACTAGGTTGCAACAAGACCTGCTAGACTCACATGCTGCTCTCCAGCATCTATAGCCATTCCTGTTTCCCTGTCTGCATTGGCATGTATCATATCTCTGGCCCCCGAATCACACCAGCTGGGGTCAGCTCAGGTATGACTACTACTGGAGTGTCTGTTGTCCAATACTGAGTGTGACACTGCTAGGCCAGCTATCTGGGGTTTTGTAATTATTCATATGTCACCTGTGAATGCTACTATGATACATATGCTTGTCTTACAAATGTAAGATACTTATATAGGGTATGTGCATAGTACACAACAGGTGCAGTAGTGTGTGCTGAACTGTATGTGATATACTGAGCCCATACCTGACAACTATCCAGTGTTTTGCAGACTGACCACATCTGCTTCATATTTGTAGTCAATGTCTCATACAGTTGTGTACTGTCTGGCACATCACTGGCAACCCATTAAAGATTGAAGTCATAACATAATAGCATACATTTGATTGTCAGATGTCCTATCCTGCAGAGTAGACCTGTGAATGCAACACCCCCTTTTCTGGCAACTAAGTGTGTTTCAGCTAGATTCATTAAGTGACACTATTTTCTGGCCTTTGCCCACCAGTGATATATGCCTTTGTGCAGATGTCTTCCTCTAACAGTAGCTAGGTGTCTTAGCATGAAACCTGTGTCAATGCAAGCATACCTCATGCTGTAGGATGCCAACATTTGTGCAGTCACTGACACCTGCTTTGTTGCTGTGGAGACCACACTAACCTTGACAGGTTACTCATCATCATACATTTAAACCCCAAATGGAGGGCTGCAAAGCCATAGGAGGTGGATTTTTGAACATTATCATACACATACACACCTCCAGGCTGGCCAAACAGTATGATGCATGGGAGGCATCCTGAATGAAGTTAACAGTTGACAAAACACCTACTCAAATCATAGCTAGCTACAGGCCTCCAACCATGAATATGGATACCCACCACACCTATTTTGACCTGCTGCAATCTGTCAGGATTCAATCATCTACCCTGCTCCTGAGTGACTTCAACTACCCAACTATAGTGTGCATGACCTATGTCACATGAACATGAAAGTACAGAGTTTCCTTGGCTTTGTCAATGACAATGCAGTGGATCAGCCGGTCAACACTCCTATGACAGGTGGAAATATACTGTACCTGATCCTAACTAACATGAGTAGCCACTGTAGCACTCCTACAATGTCATCCTCCTTA
The DNA here is from genome assembly GCF_019279795.1 of Protopterus annectens. Lineage (NCBI taxonomy): Eukaryota > Metazoa > Chordata > Ceratodontiformes > Protopteridae > Protopterus > Protopterus annectens. Next base: position 697,323,203 of record NC_056731.1, on the reverse strand, counting down.
GTATGATCTGACCACATAACCATCACTGTTCAGGTCACCATCTCCCTACCACACCCATTTACAGGGTCAACCAAAATTAGCTTTACACAAATGACTATAAATCTCCTCAGAGCAGGTAGAAAAGCTTTACAGCCAACGTCCCATCAGTTGGAACTAGCAGTAGTGTCCAGGACCACACCACAATACTATGTGGGCACCTACATAGCTGTATGGACTCAACAATACCTGGCAGGACAACATCATCTCCCTCAAGGTAGGGTAAATGTCCATGGTGGACAGCAGCAATACACAAATACCATAATAGTGATTGCTGGACAGGGCGAAGAAGGAACATGTGCCTTATTGGGAGCAATATCACCTTGGTCTGCACAAGCAGATAAGGTCACAAGTGAATTACCCTAAGGCTATTTTTGAATGCAAATTGGACACATCCACCAAGGCCAATCACCAGGCCTTCCACACATGTGTCTGCAATCCCAGAGGCAGTACACATATCTGCTCCGCAGTGGTGGTCAATAACACCACATACACATATGGCATAGATAAAGGCAACTGGCTGCAGACAGTTGAAGTGTAAACCTCACTCCCCTGTCCCCACATTGGTAAACATGTGTATGCACAGCACCCCCCCCCCCATCATCAGGAAGCAGGTCCATAATCCCCTCTCAAAGGCAACACACAGAAGTTTCCATAGGCCTGATACCATCCCTGGCTGAATCCTACATGATCACAGGCATGGGCTTTCAGATCCATTCTGCACTGTAGTCAACCAAAGCCTGAGCACTGCTGTCATCCCATCTGCACAGAGGACAGCCACTGTCATCTCTATACACAAAGGCAGAGCAATCCACAAACCCAGCCAATCATATGCACATCAGCCTAACTACCCTGCTCTGCAAGGGCATGGAAGGCAATATCAAGGACATTATGAACGGGGAAATCAGCAACATCAAAATGCCTGAGCCCACACAGCATGGTATTGTCAAAGGGAGATCAGGCCTGTTAAACCTGATCGACCTCTCTGAAGTGGTGAGCAAACACAAGGATGAGGGGAAGATGGTGAACAATGCCTAACTTCACCTAGCCCAATTCTTTCGCAATAATCCCCAGGCAGCCAGGATACATCCACCTACACAGCTAGGCATCAACATGTATGTTACCAGATGGGTAGCTTACTGGGCCAATGATAGTACCCACTCAAAGTAGTAGAACCCATCACTAGTAGTAGAATCTTCCAAAGCGGAGTACCCCAAGGATCAGTCTGGGGGCTTCTACTGTTTGAGATATATGTATCAGAGGTACAGGACAAAAGCAGTGGTCTGTGGCTGACCAAGTGTACAGATGCTTGCAAGCTGGCGACTGTCTTAAATTCCCCTACTGATATGAGCATCCCCCAAGAGGCCATCATCCAATTAATGACTGGTGCAAGAATAATTTCCTGAAACTGAATGCCAGGAGAGGCATCATTTTCCCTGTTGTGGCAGATGTCATCCACACTAATTATGACAGTAACAATGTACTGAGCATGCAATCAGGTGTGAGGTGACTAGTGCACCAAGGTTGGTAGCAACCTGACAGTTTCACACCATGTGGGCACCATTGTACAGAGGGCTGTCTACATGGCCCACCTCACAAATATGGGTATGTCATCCAGGAACCAGGAGGACACAACATCCCTGTACTCTACCCTTATCAGATGCATTACCAAGTACAATGGCTCCTTTGGCATGTACCTTGACAAGCAAATGCAGCGGCTGCAGAGGCCACAAAGGTTCCTGACCAGGCAAATCCAGGGTCTGTAACACCTATCCAATACAGGTAGGCTGAAAGCCTTGTCCCTGTACTGAGTCTCATAAAGACTGATCATAGGTGACCTGTGTCTATGCCAGGGCCATTTCCAAAACAGCATTAATTGCATTGCTGCATATCTTTAAGACAAACCCCACTCACGCATCATGCACACAAGGCCCTCACCTGGTCTGTGACATGTATAGGACTTGTTGGTGGGATAGTGTAATGTCCCAAACAATACACTGTCTGTAAAATACACTCCCTCCCCATGTCTAGCAGAGTACGTGTATAGCGCTCTTGAAGAAGAAGATGGACAACTGCATGGGAAATGAATGAGACACCCCTGGGATCCCATGGGTGTACCGACTGGATAGGGAAAACAGGTGCTGGCTTGGAAGGGACATGTGCGAAAGTCTGGGCCAGGCTTATGAGGGCATCAGGGCTAATAGTCTGGAATCATCTTATGAGGCTATGCACCCAGTACTTTACATGTTTCCTGTATGTATTGCAGACTGTCCTCTGCAATATTGTCTGAAATGAATCCCTGTGAGTTTGAACTGTGTAGGTACTGTAGTGATAGTGTATAGTCTTGTCCCTTCATCAGTTATCATCACATATCCTTACACCTTGTCATTGTGTGTAGTCTGTATAGCAGTAAGTCAGCTCTTACAGTACGTGCATATGCACTTGGTGACACTGTATAGGTCACTCCAATAGCCATGGTCTTGGCCACAATTATCATTCTGCTACTAGGCGCATCACACAGTAGGATTTGTCACCCTTAGTTGTGGGCCTTACAGTAGCAGTAAAAGAGATGGATTGCAGCAGGCAGAACTACCGTAACGTCTGCCCTGAAGGGCACATAGGTATCACAGCTGTACCAGACTGTACCAGGAGTGTGTGCGTATACGTGTGTGTGTGTGTGTGTGTGTGTGTGTGTGTGTGTGTTTGTGTGTGTGTGTGTATATCAGCAAACATAATACTCCAGGGTATTAATTCACATATGTTGTCTTCCCCTTGCAGGTGAACACAGGGGTTGGTGTCCCTCCCCCTCACAACCTGATGTCAGTGTCCTAGCGCACTCCCATGATGATGGTGGTCATAGAGAGGCACAGGTGGGGTTGTCAGTGCCTGAATCCTTTGCCATTGTTTGGTATCCCACTTTCACCCACCATGCCCTCGCACACAGTCAGTATGCCCACACATATCCAGTCCCCAGCAGCCATAATGGACCAGTTAAGGTTGGTGGCATGGAAAAGGCTAGTGTGTTGAGTATGGTGAGTGTGAGTGTAGACACCAGCCATAGGCAGAGAGCAGGAAAGGTCACACACAGGACAGTGGTGCTCGACAGAGGACTGGTGCCTATCAAGGTCCTGTCACAAGTGCCACAGCAGGTGTCACCAGATGTATGTTATGGTCTGTCATGGGGGCACAGGCACATACTGATTGCAACACCAGACAGATGCTCAGGATCATGAATGCAGCACTCTCTGCCATGTGCGACAACCTCCACAGCATTTATAATACCATACTTCATCTTGCTGATGTCGTGGATAGACAGTGGGGTGAGACATTGTCACTGCTCAACCATGCAATTTCTGTGCTTGAGCATGTGATGGGAGTAGGGCATCGGCCAAGTGGACGTAGGTCAGCAACATGATCAGCTGTGAGTCCATGTGGCCATGCACATTCATAGTAGCATAGTGGCAGTACCAACAGCACTACCAAAGGGGTGGTGCTGTCCACACAACACCGGAACAGGCCATAGGCACATTGTCCTGGCCAGTCCCATCAGGGACACAGATCCAGCAGACAGCAGTCACCATCAGGGAGTAGTACTGCATCTGTCCTTGGCATGGTGGTGCCAGTAATACTTCTGGCAGAACCAGTTAATGCATCCCTGCTAGGAGATGATGAACCATATATCCTGCCATGTACGGTCAATGTCTGTCCAACATAGCCCTGTGTTGGGCATCCACATCACTTGATGGTGTGCAGACAAACACTCATACATCCCTATCACAGGCCAGTCACTATCAGATACGCACAGCTCCTCTGCACAGCCCAGTTGAACATCAACCCTCCAGACACACACACACACACACACACACACACACACACACACACACACACACACACACACACACACGCACACACACAGATAATGTCAGCCATATGTCCCAACGTAGGCCTCTGGAAATCCAACACTACACCCTGTGCATGTATTGATACTTGTGTCACAACCCTGTTATCCATACCATCGATGCACGGATGTGCTCATATGGGTCTGATGCACAGTGTGGCTTTAGTACAGTGTAGCAATGTCATGCTGTGTAAGGTGCTGTCTGCTGGTAGTAGTTAAGGGTACACATCAAGGTATATGTACCTTGTTAGCCATGATGCACTATTGCTGTTAGTACTGCTGACTGACTGTAGTGTCACATACTGTATTCTGGTTGTGTTCCAGGTGTCTGTGTGCCTGCAGGTTGTGGGCCTGCTGACAGTAGCAATGATGTGTAAGAAGGAGTGGAAACACAGTGACCTTTTCATAGCCAAGGTACAGCTGTATATGTACATGTTTACCAGGTGTGTTTACATACAACAGTGTGTGAGGGGCAATTGTGGCAGACAGTGTGACCTTGCATACATACCCATGATAGAGCCACCTAGACTTCACACATGTCACCTGGGTTTCTCTAGGACTGCAGGCTCACACATACAGAGGAGGTTACTTGAGTGTTAGCAATAGGTCTCTCACAAGCTTAGCCATTACTTTAGCTGCAACAGATTCAACTATCAGCACCTGTTGCCCCAGTAATTTCTGTCACATCCACTCAATCATCATGCAGTCGATAAGGGTATACCTGGTACTGTGTATGACAGGTTTGGGGTATGTATTCCTGACACAGGTCAGCCTGTGTTAGTCTAACTTGACAATCGCCAGCATGTGTGCCTGCTATCTCATATGCATGTCTGGCCTCCCGGGCTGGTAGTGCACACAGAGTCATAGTCCTGCACATGGGGCAGCTGACGAAAGGCTGAGCACAGCCTCTATGTGCACAGTCTTACAAATGATGGCGCTAGATACATGACACAGATAGTACAGCTGTACTGTAGTGTGGCAGTGTCTGCCACTACTATTGAAGTGGGTGACAATTGCAGGTGCTGTTAAAATTACCAATGGTGGGTTCAGAGGCTCTTAATATGTTACACACACACACACACACACACACACACACACACACACACACACACACACACACACACACACACACACCACTGCATGGGGACATGCATTGAGATACACATGCACATGGAGGTGACACTTACCAGAGTAGATGACCTACCCATCTATTAATGTACAATACACAGTGATACGACCATTGCATCACAGTGGCTTGGTGTTAGAAACTGTGCAACTGTGCTTGTCCATGGATGATGTCGGTATTGGTTGACACTAGGTTGGCAATGGTGGAGTTCACAGGTTGGAAGAGGCACACAGAATGGTATAGCCATCACATACACACACTGAAGACAGCCACAGGGGCTGTGCATACAGATATACATGTACAGTTGCCAATAGACATATTAGTAACCTTATGTATCCACTTGTATGTACTATAGTGCTGAGTACACATGATATGCACCATATATATTATATGCCTGGGAAATAACACACAACCTCTTATAACAGGTAATCTTGCGAATGCCTTCATGGATGGTGGCATAACCCACCAGACATAGCGATTGGTCATATCTACTGCTTCTACAAACCTGCACAAGTGATAGAGTGACAGACTTTGTATCAGCATGATGTGTCAGTCAGGTACGATGTCTGATGCTGGTATGTGTGGCAGTATGGTAACTGTGACATATTTGCCAATGATATCATAGGAATGCTCATTGTCAAGGGACACAGACCACATATAAGTTGCAAACATGTGGATATCCCATGTACATCTGTACAGATGACTGGTATGGGCTGCATAGTGTTACATGGTGCATGTGCGGCAGATGCCATTAACAGGGTCTTTAAAGTAATGTCATGCATAGGGGGTCAACAGACCTTAAAATGATATAACCTACACACACACAATGGCCACAGGGGATATGCTTTAGACACACTACTATAATTGTCAGTATTGAGATTAGAACCCCTACCTATCTTAGGTTCATAGGTTCATAGATTAGTACTAGGCTATCAGCCCTAGGGCCTATACAAGCCTAGCCATAACAATTCCCTGGATATTTCTTCCCACAGTATTTACTTCCCTGGACCCCTGTCTACCAGGGCGACTGACGTGATCCCCGAGGTGAATTTCCTATCTCCCATTCAATTGTCAAGGTTCCTTTTGAAGGGGGACAAGGAGGCGCTTTGCTTGACATGTATGGACAGTCTATTCCAGAATATGGGGAGTCTCTGGATCAGGAACCTATCCCTCCAGCATGTTTTGTTCATTGTGATGACAAGGTTTAGATCCCTGGAGCATGTCGCTCTGAGGGATTGGGATTTCTTTAAGTGGAGCATGTCCAACAGCTCAGGATTTGACATGGCTTTGTATGTTAAGCAGAGATCACCTCTGAGTAGACGATATGCCACAAAGTATAGCTGGAGTTTTTTTTTACACGGTCAGCATAGGGCATCTGCTTTAGGCCTGTGATTCTTTTAGTGAGGTATTTCTGTGGCCTTTCCAGCTGTTGCAGATGTCTTGTGAGATACATACCAAACAGTGCATTGTACTTTATAATGAGTCTAATGAGGGATGAGTACAGTGGGACAATGACCTCCTTTTTTTTTAATGAAAAGCTCTTAATGATGAGGTGTGCCACATAGAAGGATTTCCTGACTGTTGTGGTGATATGGTTATCGAAGGTGAGATCACTGTCCACCTATGTCCCTAAGTGTCTCATCACACTTTTGATGTTTAGTGTACTGCCACCTATGTGGTAATTCATGGGTACATGTTTTTTCCCAAAGGGGATAACTATACATTTCTTGGCATTAAGCTTGAGCCCATGGCTCTGTGACCAAGCATCTGTTTTGGTAAGGCCCTTTTGTAGAATATCTACATCATTTGGGGATTCAATAATGGCTCCCAGTTTGCAGTCATCTGTGAACTTTGTTAGCCAGAGCCTCTTAGTGTTGGCCTGTACTTCAGAAAAGTAGATGCTAAACAGGAGCAGTCCCAGGACTGAGCCCTGAGGTACTCCACTTGTCACCTGTCTAGAGTTGGATTTGGAGTCGGCTACTTTTACAGTCTGGGTTCTGTCAGTAAGCCAGTTGGCAACCAATCGAGTGATGTAAGGATTTATGCCCAGCTTAGTAAGTTTATCAAAGATTCTAGAGTGGGGGATGGTGTCAAAGGCCTTGGCAAGGTCCAGATAGGCTGTGTGGACCTCCTTACCCTCATTTTCAGCTCTGGAGACTGATTCAGAAAAAGTCAATCAGTTTCAGGAGACAAGATCAGCCCTTCACGAACCCAAACTGGGTAGGGTCCAGTGTTTGAAGGTCGCCAATGTCTTTGTTTATAAGTTCCATGATAATGCATTTCATGCCCTTGCAGAGCAGGCTCGTCAGACTGATGGAACAGTAGTTCCCGGGATCCAAGGTCAATCCCCTTTGTGGAGTGGGATAACTGTAGCTGTGCTCCACTCAGTGGGCATGAAACTTGAGGTGAGGCTATGATTAAACATGACACTTAGGTGAGGTGCCAGTTCATTTTGTAGTTCATGTAGTATACAGCCCGGGATGTCATCTGGTCCCATGGATGCTGTATTCTTAGCTTTGGAGAGTGTGGTTTCTACATGTGTGGCCATGATTACCAGAATTTGGCAATCTTTTGGTATTGAGATGGGCCCTTTAGTGGTGAGAGGGGGGTAAAGATTGCACTAAATTGATCTGCCAGGATATTGGCAATATCCTTCGGATCAGTATATTTAATGCCATTATGTTGTAGCTCAGAGCAGATCTGAGCATTGTCATTTAGATTTTTGACATAACTACAGAATGCCTTGTGGTTGTCTTTGGAATCTTTAGCAATTTTATTTTTATAACTTGCTTTGGAGGATTTTATGAGGGATCTCAGCTTCTTACTGAGGCTGGTAAGGGAGTTTTTTGCATCCTGGGATTTTCTTCTTTTCTGCAACAGTTTCTTCCTTCTGTTGTATAGTTTTTTTATGGCAGGGGACCACCAGATTGGCTTCCTTCTTTGGTGGAGAGCATCTTGGTTCTATTTGGGATGGCACGATTCATGTATGAGTGGATGTGCTCGTACAATGCCTTAGTGTAGGATTCAGAAGTCAAACTTTCAGCTCCCGTCTGCATGGGTGTCATGAAGTTTGTCACTTCTGACTTAAGCAGCATGAAGTTGGCTTTGGAGAAGTTTTTTACAGAGGTTTACTTACTGAGGGGGTAGGTGTGGGATGTGGATGTCAAGGTGATTACCTTATGGTCAGATCTGACCAATGAGGGGGTGACCACTGGTGTGGAGAATCTATCTCCCATGTTGGTAATGACCAGGTCTAGGATATTGGAGCCACTGGTGGGACAATGGATTAGTTGATCCAGGGAATTGGAATTTATGAATTCCAAGAACCTTTGGGAAAAGGTGTTGGTACCCAAGTAGTTTTCCCAGTTAATGGCAGGGTAGTTGAAATCACCCAGTATTAGGGTGTTTGGTTGTATCTTAATATTTTCCAGTATGTTTAGAAAGGTGTAATAAGAATCTTTGGGCATGGTGTGGGATCTGTAGCAAGTTACAATTTGGACTGTAGTCTTACCTAGAGTTAGTTGCACCTGGAGAATTTCAGATGCATTGTGTTGGGCAACTAGCCTGGAGGTGTGAATATCCTTGGTGAATATGGACAATCCTCCACCTTTAGTGTTTTGGTCTTGGTTTGGTGCTGAAAAGTGTGGTAAGAGTTGTAGCCTGGTATTGCAGGGGTGCTCTCTGGAGACTTGAACCAGGTCTCAGTTACTGCACAGATATCGATGTTCTCCATTTTTAGGAGTGCCTTGAGAGAGTTCATTTTGAGATTTAGACTTCTAGCATTGAATAGCATTACCTTCAGATTTTATGTGCTTGTATCTGTTATGGTGGTGGTTCTGTCCTTTGAACCTTGCCTAAAAAAGGCACTATAGGGGTGGCAAGAGCTTTAGCCAGTAACCTGAATCCTAGGGGTGACAGGTGCAGACCATATCTGGCAAAGCATCATGGTTTGTCGATCATGTCATCCCAGGCAGACAGATACTGAATCCCCTTTGAATGACATCAGAAGCTTAGCCAGTTGTTGAAGTCAATCATTTTGTCCTTATACTGTGGTATTATTCTGGGCAAAGGCAGGATGCTACTCAGGGCTAGGGTCATACCTGTCTAGGCCACATGATCTGAGAGCTCTTCCATGTCTCTTTTCATGTAGTCCAGGGAGGTACGTCTCAAGTCATTCACTCCAACATGGACAATGACAGAGTCATATTTGTACTTATTTTGGAGTGACTTGAGTGCATGCATTATGTGGCGGATCCTGGCACCCGACAGGCAGCTGACTGTAATTTTCTCCTTGTTCAGCCTGATGAGTGGGACATCAGTGTGCGTGACTATAGAGTTGCCTATGACTAAAGTGTTGGGTACATTTTTTGCCTTAGGGGCTGTTGTTGAGTGGCACACTGGTGTTGTGAGCTATGTGTCACTTTGGTTGTGACTGGTGTTTGTTTGCATTTCAGCTTCAGAGGTCCTTGTTGCTTGGGCAGGTTAATGTTAAGAGCCTCCCCATATGTGGGTTTAGTGTTGCTATGTGTGGGTGTTGATGGTATGGGTTTTGAAGGGCTATGTGTTACTTGAGCTGTAGTGCAGGTGTTAAACTTCTCATCTTGACTGTCTAGCACAATCTTGGCTGGAGAGAGCTTTGCTTCCAGTTGGCTATGTAAGTGCATCTCTCTGCATTTCCACTATAGTATTAGACAATTATTGCATACGCCACATAACTTAGAGGGCTGACAAGTGTATACAGGTACATCTAAGGTGAATGACATCTGCAGGCCTTGTAAAGTAGGGCAATGGGACGTGTACTGGGTGGTACATGCCTCAAAATGGTATAACCCACACCCCCAGGGGATATGATTTTCACTCAAACATCCACACAGAGATGATGCGAGTCTCACACACACAGTATCACAGATGCCAGTATTGAGTTTTGAACCCTTACTTATTTAGTTATGTGTATTACAGCTTTACATAGTTATCATACGTGACACAGAGCTTATAGGGCTGAGCATTGTCCAAAGGTACTTTTAAGAGCAATGACATCAGCAGGACTGCTAAAGGCTAAAGTAGAGCACTGGGAAGTGTTGTGGGTGGGAAAGTCCTCAAAATACTTCAGCCTACAAACATACACACTCTTGCACATACACTTACACACACACACATTTGCCAGACCTCAGAATAGAACCCTGCCTATCTAGTTATTTGTACTATAGTATTAAGCAGTTATCACACACACTACAGAGCTTAAAGGACTGACAAATGCACAAAGGTACTTCTAAGGTGAATGACATCAGCATAACTACTAAATTGGGCACTGGGATGTGTACTGGGGTGAAAGTCCTCAAAATACTTCAAGCTACCAACATACACTCCTACAAATTCTTGTATACACACACACACACACACACACACACACACACACACACACACACACACACACACACACACACGCACACACACCTGAGAATAGAGCCCCTGCCTATCTAGTTATTTGTACTATAGTGTTACGCAGTTATCACATGTGCTACAGAGCTTACAGGGCTGCAAAGGGTCCAGAGGTACTTCTAAAGTGAATGACATCAGCAGGACTGCTAAGGTTGGGCACTAGGTGGGAAAGTCCTCAAAATACTTCATCTTACAAACATACAGACACACATTTACCAGACCTGAAAATAGAGCCTCTGCCTAACTAGTTATTTGCACTACAGTGTTACACAGTTATCACATGCACCACAGAGCTTACAAGGTTGACAAGTGCCCAAAGGTGCTTCTAAGGTGAATGAAATCAGCAGGACTGCTAAAGTTGGGCACTGGGATGTGTACTGGGTGGGAAAGTCCTCAAATACTTCAGCCTACAAACATACACACATGCACGCACATACGCACACACACACACACACACACACACACACACACACACACACACACACACACACACACACACACACACACACACACACACACACACACACACACACACACACACACACACACACACACACACACACACACACACTTTCCAGAACTGGAAAAAAAACCCTGCCTACTTAATGATTTGTACTACACTGTTACATAGTTATTGCATGCGCTACAGAGCTTATAGAGCTGGGGTTGTGTGAAGGTACTTCTAAGGGGAATGACATCAGCAGGACTGCTAAAGTAGGGCACTGGGAAGTGTTGTGGGATGGAAAGTCCTCAAAATACGTCATCCTATAAACATACGCACTTACACACAACTCTACACACACGCACACATTTGTCAGAACTGGGAATAAAACTCTTATCTATCTAGTTATTTGTACTATACTGTTACCCAGTTACGGCACACACCATGGAACTTATAGGGTGGGGATTTTGCAAATCTACTTCTAAGGGGAATGACATCAGCAGGACTGCTGAAGGAGGGCACTGGGAAGTGTTATGTGTGGAAATCCTCAAAATGCATCATCCTATAAACATGCACACACCCTTCTACACACACACATTTACCAAAACTGGGAATAAACCCCCTAGATTCAGCAAGCTCTGTATGGTGTGCAGGAATAGTGCAAGAGCTGCTGCATGCAATATGGCTGACAAGCGATCCAGGAATGAGCTCCCTGGACATGCACGAGTGCTCTAACACTATTCCTGCACGGACACAGCTCCTATATGCTAATTACCCCATTTGCAGGTGAAAACCATGCAAATGAGGTGAATTAGCAATCCAGGAAGCATGCAGGTGTCTGTGCAGGAATAGTGTAACCTGCAGAAATGTATTCAGTTACTAACCAAATACATTTTTGCAAATTACAAAATGGAGCCATAACAGCTCCAAAGAAAGCATGTATTCAATGTAGTATGCATGCCAATGGCCAACTATATGGCCATTGGCATGGTAAATAGTTGCAAAATTATATAAAATAACTTTTATTTTTTTTAGCGAATTTTGGCCGTTTAAGCATAGGGCAGCAGTGTGAAAACGGGATCAACCTGAATTTTTTTTAAAAAGCTGGAAAAAAGCTTTTAAACCAAAATCAGCATTCTGCTATAATAGTCAATGGCATGCAGAAGACAACAATACCATTGAATAGTGGTTGCTAAGGGGGAAGGCTGAGTGTTAGTCTGGTAACCATGCATTAGCAGTCAGTTTTATGCAAATGAGGGGATTGATTCTGAATCACAGATTTCCCCTCAGTGTTAGCTAGCACCCAACTGTGTAAGTGCAGTAACACCATGGTGCAAGCCTAAAAGAGAGCTGACTTCATAAGGGGGAGTGTCATGCATGCTGTAAGCTTATTGGAGCTCTGTGGCCCATGTTTGCCCTTATCTAAGCACAGCTAAGGAAGGGGGTATATCTGAGGCTGCCTAGTAGTGTTTACATTGCCTAAATGAGTGTGCGCACCGCACACCAGGTTTAAAAAAAAAAAAAAAAACAGCAAATAGCAGCTCTGTTCACATCTGAGTACTGGGTATGTAAAGTGCACCTCGGGGCTTAAACGAGAAGTTAATGGGAAGGGAAAACAGCAGTAGGAAGGCAATCAAGAAGAAATAGCTGGCAGTTGAAATCTATCAGAATCAGCCAATTACACAGTCAGCAGCCCAGCACACTACTATAAACTATGCAAACGCCTTTCACTCTGGTTTTTCCCACAAATTCTACACCACCTGTGTACACACACAGGGAAATTTTTCCAGACAAAACTAACAAAATGATAGGTGCTGCTGTCACTCTCATACATCAATATGTGGAAGAGGCTGAGGGTGGTGAGGATGAGAATGCTGATGACCAACCCACAGTGAGGAAAAGGAGAAGAGTGCACAGAACCAGGATAACCTACCAGGGGCTACATGAGCTGGAGATAGTGGAATGCCATAGGGTGGACAGGGACATCCTACAGCAAATTGTTGAGCTGTGCCAGCCACGCCTCACACACAACCAACAGAGGGGAACGCATCCCAGTGGATACCAAGGTATGTGAAGGCTTAAGAATACTAGCCATAGGTACCTTCCAAAGGCCAACTGGGAACATCATGGAGATCGCACAGGCATCAGCATCCAGGGTACTCCACCAGTTCATGGATGCCATGTCAGCACATGCCAGTGAGCACATATATTTCCTCCACACCCATGAGGTGTTGACCAGCAATATCCGTCTCTTCACCAAATAGCAGAATACCTTGAGGTAGTGGGTGCTATAGACTGCACGCACATACACATCAAAGCACCACCTGGTGAACAAGGAAGGGTCTACATAAACCACAAAGGCTTCTCCTCCATTAAATGCCAGGTTGTGTGCGAAGCCCAGGGCATTATAATAAATGTGTGTGCTGGCAGCCCTGGAAGCTATCACAACTCCATCTGTCATATGACACAGCTGTACCAGAGATTTGCCAGTGGGGACATTCAATATGGCCACTTAGTGGGGGATGCTGGTTATGCACTGGTGCCGTGGCTGATGACACCCATCAGAAATGCACACACACCAGAACAAGAACTTCATAATGAGGCCCATGCAGAAATGAGAATCATAACAGAGCATGTGTTTGGGCTGCTCAAGTTACGGTTCCAGTGCCTGGACATACCCATTGGAGCACTGCAGTACTCTCCAGCTACATGTACACAAATTTCATTGTATGTGCCATGCTACACAATATGATCTTGCAGAAACTGCTACAGCAGGAACAGCATGGGGCAGGGCCACACAGCCCCCCACCTTTGCCAAGGCCAGCACAGGAGCAGACTGACTCAGAGGAGGAACAACCTGAGCCTTCCCATGTAAGCAGAAGGAAGCATGCCCAGTATGCCCAGGCTTTGGCAAAGAGGCAACGCTTAGCACATACACTGACATGGTACGAACCCAGGGAATTACACCTTTCTCTGACTCACACATACAGTAAAAGGGATGCCAAACATGACACTACCTGTGCTTTACCATGTATAGGGGATGTACTATGTGCATCTGTCATAGTTAGCACTCCACCACCATCCTCAATACTGGCACAGCCACAAGTAACTCACTCTTCCTATCAATTGCTGAATGGAGTAGTATGTTCTGATAGTCGTAGTTATGGTATGGATGTGAGCATGCAAGGAAATCGGGTGACTGAATGGGATGGCAGCAGATAGTAGACACCTATATGAGCAGCATGGAATCCATAACAAATACTGGTGTCAACAAAGTCGGCAGTATTAATGAAGGTGACAAATCCCACTGCAATACATGTGGTGGCCCAAATGTGTGTCCATAGGACACACACATGCATGTCAGTGAGGTTCACACAGCCTCAGCCAGCAGGACAGGTGTAGATGACCATAAAGAAAGACTGTGCTAAGGCCTTCAATTAATGGCAATGGATAACAGCCCCCTCCAGACTTACACAGACAAACTACAGCAGGTCAGGCAGTTGTATGTTAGTTCTGCAGGGTATAAAGTCTGAAATTGAAATGTAGGTCAATAAAACCTAAGATCTGTACCCTACTGATATGTCTCTAGTCTACATGATAGGTCAGAAAACAAAATGAAATGGAAGCTAACAGAGTACTTGAAATACCAGTACAGTCATAGTAAATGTTTACAGTTGTCAGGTGTGCCCCCCAAGCCTAGGTAGAAATGCAGTAACATGTACGAGTGTGGTTAATAACAGTGGAGCACAGATTACCAGAGCTGGCCCAATTTACAGGATAGATTGTTGCATGTGTACAATTTGCAGGGGTCTGTGTGTTAGGTTGTTGTGTGTTGTACATTGTGTGGAAGTAGTCAGCATGTAGCCATGGAGGCTTGTGTACTGGTGGCCTATGGCCACTACTGTTGATGACAGGGCCATGTTCTGACAATGGCAGTGCCAATCACAATGCATCCTAGCAAGACTCAATTCAGCAGTCATCCATACTCATTGTTCAGATGTTAATATCTGTCACCATCTGAAAGATGGACATGCCATGAATGTGGGCCCAAACATACACACAGTACACAGGTGGAAGTACCCTAGACAGAGTACATAAAATGTAACCCTCAATTGCACACACCTTTTGAATTGTACATACAGGTTAGCAGCACATTAGTTGTCTGTGTAGTATGGAATACTGATGTATTCTGGGCAATCACTGGCAGATCACAAAAGGCACAGTTATGAAGTAATGAGAGCATGCCTATGTCCCCGCACAAGGCAGCATAAAGGGAATGTCCCAGGTATATCTGTGAGTCAGCTGCAAGAAGCCTCCATATCACACATGCACTCAGCTCACCCCACCATCATCCACAGGTTTATCACAGGTCATATGCCTGCTGTTGGGAATGAGTACAGCATGACCACCACTTCTGTATGGGAATACCCACAGAATGCAGCATGCTGAAGAGGTGTCCTCTGCAGGTGTGTCCCTACTTCTAGCTGTAAACAGCACCTTGCCAGCATCCAGACCAGTGGATTAATATGGACAGGAACTATTGCCATTAACACCTCCCACATTTACCCTGTCACCCCAGGGGAATCCAGTACACATCACAGAACCTGACTTTAGCAGTCCTGCAGATATCATCTACCTTACAAGTACCTGTTGCCGAGCCTAAATCATGTCAGGTCAGTGGTGCATGTAGTAAATGCATAACATAATGGTCAGTAAAGACTGTTAGATAGAGGTTTGAACCTCACCCCTGGCAAATATAAATGTGTGATTAGTGTAAAACTATTTTTGGGATCTGTCACCCACTACATCACCCAATGTCAGTATTTACAAGGGCTGGTGCTGTTCCTCACCTAAGAAGTACCTTGGGATAACATCCATCCAATAAGCTTGGTGGCGCATGCGATAAATGCAGTACACTGTAGTAGTACTACCTAGCTAGGTATAGGTTTGAATCTCAGTACTGGCAAGTGTGTGTCTGTCATCAGTGTCTTGTGAGGAGGTTGCTATGATTGTGTAATGACAGGATGCATTGTGGGTGGGTTTTGCTAAATTATTATATTGAGGACCTACTATATGTTACGATGTCCACCTTACAAGGACAATGGATGCCAAACACCAGAGAGGCTGGTGTAGACAATCCATAGCCCTACATGCGACATTATGGATTGGTGAACATTATAGGCAACCCTTGTATTACTCAGAGAACACTCTCTACCCATGTCTCATACACAAACAGAATTTGCTGGGCAACAACCACTATTTTGGTAGTTCCCTGCATATTGCCCTCAGAGTGAGCCCTACATGTGACATTTACTATGTTCCCCACTGGACGCCTGCAACAACTGTAGAGTCTGCAAATATAACCCACAAAGGGAATACCATGCATTATACACATTCCCTGTATGGACAGACGCCACTAACTGTACTGAATACCTGTATCATGCTGTAAATGTAGGTACAAGCACGACCTCAGTTCCATAGCCAGGTCTCCCCAAATGAGGTCAGGAATGCTACATCAGAAGATAACAATCTGTACACACAACATGCCCCAGAGACCTCAAGTACACTTCCACATGTCAAAGAACATGCATGTGGGATATGTGCAAAACCAGACACTGTCCATGTTATGGAATATAGCTCACATACATGGGAAGCAGTGCACACCACTGGCCACCCACAATAGTAATACAGATGAGTGGATGGTGAATACAATACCCCCCTGTGGGGACCACTCCAGGGACTACACCCCTGAGACACACTGGAGACCATTGTCATATGGCTTGATGCCAAGGTATTCCCTTTGCTTAACCTTGTACAGCTGTCAGGCCCATCCACCTACTACACACCGGCGAAGCAATGAACCTACGCATCTCAGTACTGGCAAGTGTGTGTATGTGTGTGTGTGTGTGTGTGTGGGTGTGTGCATGTGTGCGTGTGTGTGTGCGTGTGTGTGTGTGTGTATGTGCGTGTGTGTGTGCATGTGTGTGTGCGTGTGTGCGTGTGTGTGTGTGTGGAGATTAATGATTTTGAAGCCATTCATAATCACTGCACCTCCCATTGGCCTACTTTAGCATGCCCACTGATGTCATTCACCTTGACATAGCCCTTTGGCCATGTATCACCCGTATAAGTTCTGTAGCACTTGTGATAACTGTGTAATACTGTAGTGTAGCAAACTAGTTAGGCAGGGGTGCTAATCTTGATCCTGCCAAGGATGTGTGTGTGTGTCTCCATTAACACCTGCTTTTGTGGACATCCACATGTACTACACTTCCCTTATCCCTTCTTTAGCACTGTTGATGATGTCACTCACCTTCAAAGATACCTTCGGACAGCTCTCCAACATGTAAGCTCCGTGATGAGTACAATAACTGTATAACACTGTAAAAGCAATACATAGTCAGGTAGGGGTTTGAAACTTAGTACTGCTAAGTGTGTGTTTGTGCATGTGTGATCAGTATCCTGTGTGGGTGTTGGGATGAGTGTGTACTGACAGGATCCATTGCAGTGTAGGTTTTGCTACATCATTATATTGAGGACCTATATGTCCCATTGTCCACATTACAAGGCCAACAGTTTTCAAACACTGTAGAGGTTGTTGTAGACAATCCTCAGCCATAAATGTGTACAGCCATGTGCAATTAATATGTGACAGTATGGATTAGTAAACAATATAGGCAACTGTTATAATACCCAGATACCACTCTCCACCCATAAATCATATACAAACACACTTGGCTCTTGCTCTCTTACACCCTTCCATTCTTACTTTGTCTCTGTCTCTCTCTCTTTCTCTCTCTCTCTCTCTCTCTCTCTCTCTCCCCCTCTCTGGTGCATGTGCAAAAGTACATCTGTTTTGCATAGGCAGCAGTTTCAGTTTTGCAAGGAATGTTCATGATCAGCTGATGGCCTGTGCACAAATTGCAGTCCCCCACTTGCTAATTGCATGTGGAACATCATTCCTATAGACAATTGCATGGAAACACACTCCTATAACTAAGCATTTCATGTGGGTGTTGACCCTTTTACTTCACTGTGAGCAAGACTTCATGTGGGTGTTTGACAAACAGCATCACAAAGGGTAGCTGGAAATACCTCTTACAGCATACACTGTGGAGACAGGCCAATAAACAGGAAGGGGATGTTCCATACATGGGGACAGAATGTAGGTATTGCTGTTCTACATTTGAAGTAATGTTGGTTTAACAGGGTTGGTGTGGATATGGCTGCTCTACGTGATTTAAAGTCTGGCATGACAGTGTTATGTGGTTGAGGAAACTCTCACCTGTAGGGCTATCTGCAGACTGTCCATAGTTTGGAGCCTTACATGTGTTGTGTTACTCACACATTTCCTATCTTTAGATATACAGTAGCATACTCTAATGACTGCAGTCAGTACATGGTGACATCAATGTGAGTTACTGACTTCATATCCCTCAGAAGAGATATGTCACAACAAACCCTGTTACACCAGGAAATTTCTCAGATTATCACAGCAATATGTCAATATTGGTGCTGTGTTTGTGCTCTGTCCCCCAAGTCTGTCACCCTTTGTCCATATGTCATGCAGTAATAGGTGCATATGTACAGTACATCATTATTTACTGACATCATACCTGGTAACAAACCAGAGAGATATCAGAGTTCTAGACATGTTATGTATAGTAGGCCTGATATTTGAGTACAAAGCCTGGACATTCTGTTGTAGTGTGTACAGTAGTGAGGTCTGTGTACTTATGGTGATTGTTGACAGAGAGTGTATTGTGAATATGTTATTTGGCCTGTGTACAGACTTTGGTAGATGTCATTGTTCTTGGTCTTGTTCTATCTGATGTTGCATGCTGCGCAAGTTTATGGTGCCCTATCAGCGTACATGTTTATAAGGGCTGACTGATACATGTCCCGTACCACAGTCAGGCATCAGACTACACTGTGTTTTGGCCCAGTATATGTAGGTTTACTGTGTGAGTGGCTCATATGAGGGTGGTGTTGTTCACACAGTACATATACTGTAATATTGCTTAGGCTTACCATAATGTGACTGTGACTGTGATCAGATTGGTTGTGGGTATGCACTTTGATGCTGGTGTCTGTTACTCCGTCCTGTTACATGCCTGTAGTGCCTGCCATAATTTCAAGTACATGTCTATTCCCTCATAGGAAACTTGGGTCAGTGTTGCGGCAGTCTGCCTGTAGCTTGCACAATGCTTTGTGACATGCCCAGCAGCTCAGTGTATTTACCTAGTGTGATGTAATGTCCAGATATTTGTCAGATGAACTGTTGCCTGGCCACAATAACTGTTGTGTATGTCTGGAAAAAGCAGTGGGATGGTGTAAAGATGTATGTCACTAAGTAGTGTGAAGTATGTGGGCTTGGGACCTCTGCTCCTCCAGTTAATATGTGTTAGGACAGACAGGAGTGTGTGAATGCATCAAATGTGTGAGCTTATCTATTCCAGTATTTTTGTGATATCCCCATTTACATGGCTGTAAACATCCACTTTGTCAGGCTTGGTCGACACATCTTGCACTAAAGAGTTCTATGTATACCTCTGCACTGACCATATTGTGTCAGACTGTCCGTGTTTATTGGTCATTTCTCTGCTGTATTCCACAGGAGCATTACTGTGATTTGTGTGGTACTTCACTGTGATGATCTTATGATGTCTGTCAGTAACTGATGGTCTACATGTCAGTAGCAGAGTTGACTTCAAACACAACATGTCTGTTAACACAATCCCTGTTACTGTAGCAACATTCCACATTTATACCTACAATACTTACATGACATCCCTTGCACTAAGAGGATGTGACTATTGGTGCTGAGGTATGACTCCAGTACAATGTTACAATGTTATGGGCATATGTTTTATATATATATATATATATATATATATATGTATATATATATATATATGTATATATATATATATATATATATATATATATATATATGTATATATATATGTATATATATATATATCTATATATATATATATATATATAGATATATATATACATCTATATGTATATATGGGTCTAGGACTTTTGATCAAAGGATCAAAAGTCCAAAACCCAAACGGCCGGGCATACTTATGCGAAAGTGCTTTTCACCAAAGAAGCTCTTTTGCATAAGTATGCCTGTTGCTGAGGCCGTACTATGGTGCAGATAAGGGTAAATTCCCTTTTCCCCACTGTAGTGCGGTCTCGGAGGGAGAATATTAAAGTAGGGGGTGGGAGGGGTGAAGCCCCCCTGCTAAAACATTAATGTAGTGTTCTTTCTTTTTTTTTTTAGTAACACGCTTTAACAAAAGTACTTTTTCAATAAAAGCATTTTCGTTAAAGTGTGTTCGGTGGTTATAGATTCAGACGTTTGATCGTTCGATCAAATGTCCTAGATATATATATATATATATTTATATATATATATTTATATATATATATATATATATTTATATATTATATATATATATATATATATATATATATATAAATCAATATACAGATATATAAAAAGATATATGTGTATATACATGTATACATATATCTACATATGTATATATATATATATATATATATATATATATATATATATATATATATATATATATATATATATCCATATCCTTGTTATGTGTAGACATGACTGTTGTATATACCTTCTCAGATGTATCACACCATGTTTATCTGTTATGTGTATATTTAGATATAACAACATACTTGATTCAACACTACAATCATTAAAAAGTACTACGCAATTGTAGAAGTTAAAGCAGTTGTTCAATACTATTCAGTATGTGTACTGACAGATATATTGGAAAAAACAACAGCCATTTTCACAGCTGTGATGGCTTAGTGGTTAACTGCTGTGACTATAGTGTACAGGGTCCTGGGTGCAAGACCTGCAAGGGCTGTCTATTTTGTTTCTAGGCAGAACAAGGACTGTTGGATTCAGACTGGTTAAGGCAGTTTTGAACAGCTTTAAGCAGATTTGCATGAATTTGCCTGAAGGTAAGCAGTGCTAACATATGGTTAAACTAATAGGTGCTTGCACCGTGTAGGCTTCGCTTACCAATGTGCAAATCTGCTTAGAATTTACATGTAAGTAATGCTTACAACTGCTAAGCATAGCTCAGCCCTGGTAACCAATGATCACATTCCAGTCTGATGAAATAGCACGGTAATGACATCTTTAATAAGGGTATTCAATTCCATGTACATAACATGCTTCTATATACTGTCATCACAGTTACAAGAGGTGTGAGTATACTGTCTGGGACACCTGAGTATATATGGCTAGTACAACAACCTTTTCCTTTTGTATGTGTTTCATACATGGGTAGTATCCCAGGTTATATTCAGTCACACTTGCATGTATTGTATCATTACATTACTACTGTTAACAGTGCTTTCCCAAGTAAGATTAGATTGCAGATTGTAGTACTGGAATCATACACCCCTGCATGCAAAGCTGGACTCTGAGTACTGACTATCATTTTCTTGGTGAGTGAGCTGTGTGTTATGAAGTACTTTCTACTGGATATTGATCTGATATGTGGATATTAACTGCAGACTACTATGTGTATAGGACATGTCATTGAGGGCTCCTGTCATGTAGTAATGGCATACCTATCAGTGTCAGACATCTATCTGTCAAAACATTAATCCTCATGCATAACCTGTTGACTAGCTGATTTCTGTCTGTCCTCTGTACAGATGTGCAGATGTCAGGTATCCATCTGAGCTGCTCACAGGCAATCTATGCTAGACTGACACTGACATGTCTGCCCAGCTGTGTTATGAATGCCACAGCTAGGAAACTCCACCCTCTATGCACCACATGCAGAACATGCTTGGGTACAGATCTCCAAGCCAGACACTGGCCATGTTATGTAATATATGTTGCATACTTGGCAATTGGGGCACCTCACTGGCCCTCTGCAAGAGACAACCAGATGATTGGATGTTGCATTTAACTGTTACCCTGAGGTTCACTTACATGACATCAGTTGATAGATGGCCTGCTGATAAATGTCAGGTGACATTATACCACTGTACCATACTATCAGCACACTGAACCAAGACAAAAGTTAATGTGAACCAACAGTTGAACTACAGGAAGCAAGCAGAAAAACAATGCAAAGAATTACGAAATTTGACCTAGGTTTCGTCTTTAATCCGACTTCATCAGAACACAAATTGATAGTGGTAAAGGAAATACCTTATATACACATTAAAAATGACATCATCACCAATCAACTAAATGATTGCTTAATACAGTCAATTAACACAATTAAATTCATTAAAAGGTCAGCATACACCAGAAAAGAAAAGAAAAACATAGCAAAACCCTATCCTACTTGAATAAATTAAATAAAATACATGATTTAACCTTGTCAAGATAAATTTGATACATTACATACATACAATTCCACATTTATGGAGAGATTAAATGGTGTTAAACTCACAAATGATAATATCATGGCAACGGTAGACGTTGTAAATTTGTTTTCAGTGATCCCCACAATAAGAGGATTAGAATGGTTGGAGATGCAATTATTGAAAACTGGTTTATTTGATCAAGACAGAATTAATTTGATGGTGGGTTTAATGGAAATAGTGTTAGCAAACAATTTCATTTGGTTTGATGGGGCCTATTTCAAGCAGATAACCGGTGTAGCGATGGGGGCGGCGTGTGCCCCAGCATACGCCAATTATGTAATGGCATTTTGGGAGCAGGAATTTCTTTTCACTAGTAGATTTATGACTCATATAACCTTTTACACCCATTTCCTGGATGACTTGTTTATCATTTGGGAAGGCGGGAGTGATAAGTTTAGAGAATTCATTGAATTCATCATTGAATCTGTGGATTTTCTTAAATTCACCTACAATATGAGTAAGGTAGAAATTGATTACTTGGATGTGCACTTGGCCTTGAATCCAGTTGATTTAATTTTGGTATCCACTATACATAGAAAAAGCACGTTTTCCAACTCATATTTGAGTTACACAAGTTGTCACCCTGACCATCAGAAAAAGGCAATAGTTAAAGGGCAGATGGTCAGGGCAGCGAGAATGACAAGTATGGAGGATGATTTTAACAATGAGCTTGAATTCATCAAGTCAATGTTTATTAGGCGTGGGTATCCAGTAGCATTGTGTGAATGCGTAGCTGATGAAGTTAAACTCAAAAGGGCTAATGGTGTCTATTGGGCTCTATTGTACGGTAAACAGGGTCTTAGACACGAGAATGTTGGGGGTAACACTGTACCCATGCGTGAAATCAGTCTCAGGAATGATGGGAACGATAAACGGAGTGGTTGTGACCAGGCATTATATTTTATTACTACTTTTTCATTTGATGCCCCTTATGTTGTTGACATTATTGTCAACAATTGGAAAATCTTAAAAATAGATCATACAGTTAGTGGGAAGTTAGGGGGACCACCAAAATGTGTTTACAGGAAAGGCATTTCCTTTAAGCAATTATTGAAGAAGAGTGACACCACACAAATCATAACTGGCAGGAACAAAGGGAATTTTAAGTGTGGTAGATGCAGTGTGTGTCACTTGATCAATGTTACAGGTGCTCTATTTAAGGTATCTGGAATAACTGTTAGAATTGGAGCCCATTTTGATTGTCACACTACAAACGTAGTTTATGTGGCCACCTGCACACAATGTCCCGCTTTTTACATAGGAAAGACCTGCAGGGCTTTAAGAGACTGTATTATTGAACATCAATCGGATATAAGGTTAAAGAAAAAGACTAATGCCCTGTATAGACATATTGATAGTAATAGTGGGCATCAATTCAAGTTTTGTGTTTTACAACAAATTATAGTGGATAAATTAGGAAGGAAATTAGATGTGCATGTAGATATAGCCGAGACGAGATGGCAGTTGTTATTTAATGCACAAGAATTTCCTGGAATCAATGATTGTATTTCAATAATGCCCATTTTAAAATTAAAAAATATATTGGGGTAACTTAGTATGCATTTTTATCACATTATTGAGATGTTTTGTTTTTTGTTTTTTGTTTTGTGTAAGTATGGACATTTAATGTGGAATTGTATGTATGTAATGTATCAAATTTATCTTGACAAGGTAAAATCATGTATTTTATTTAATTTATTCAAAGTAGGATAGGGTTTTGCTATGTTTTTCTTTTCTTTTCTGGTGTATGCTGACCTTTTAATGAATTTAATTGTGTTAATTGATTGTATTAAGCAATCATTTAGTTGATTGGTGATGATGTCATTTTTAATGTGTATATAAGGTATTTCCTTTACCACTATCAATTTGTGTTCTGATGAAGTCGGATTAAAGACGAAACCTAGGTCAAATTTCGTAATTCTTTGCATTGTTTTTCTGCTTGCTTCCTGTAGTTCAACTGTTGGTTCACATTAACTTTTGTCATTATACCACTGTACCCACATCCCCTACTCTTCTCATCTCTCCATGGACCATATCCTGGTAAACACCTAGGAACACCTGCACCTATGGACCCCAGTACTGACAAATGTGTCAGTGTGCATTGCTGAGAATAACAGTATCTGTGTGTTTGTAAACCTGCAGTTGATAATACGAAACTTCTCACACACTACACCCACCATTGCCATAGTTAGAAATGGCTGCTGCTGTAATTGACATTAAATGCACCTTGTTACACTCTTCACCCTATGGGATACCTGGAGCTTTCAGTATCAGCACAACAATGTTGTACAAATGGCTAAATAGGCATGGGTTACCCTCTGAGTCTTGGCAAGTGCGTGTATGTGTGCAAGTGTATATATTTGTAGGATACAGCATTCTGAGGCCACATTCTCTAAATACAACGCAACTGGCCATACAGTATAAGGCATAGTGATGTTGCTGACATTAGGAGAGCCATGACAAACCATCAACATACTATCCCTGTGGCATGTGCAATAGATGCATATCCCTGTAGTAGCACTGATGAGATAGACAAGGGGTTGTATTGCAGTCCTGGTGAATGTGTAATTATTGGTATGTCAGAGTATTATCATGGGTTTTAGTGAGTAAAATATCCAATGTGGGGTGTGGGTGCTGGGTATACTGTTTTTACACCATGGTACCCCCAGTACATGTCCCAAGGACTACTGTATAAGGACCACTGTCACCATCAACCATACAGGTAAATGAGTACACTATCCAGCCCAATGATGAATGTGCTGTGTCCAAATTATCTGTAACAGAATGGACTCACCGACAAGGTAGTTAGCACTGATAAACCCAGGTCTCTCAGATGTGTCTATGACTGTTATGTGTTTGTCAGTGTGTCTATGACAGTATGGCATACTATGTATTGTCCATTAACACCCAGTACATCCCCCATTACCATACTATACAAGGCCTGGTGATGTTCCTCACTTATCAAGAGACTCGGGACACACCTCATCCTAAAAGCTGTGTGGTGTGTGCAATTAAGGCCAAACATATTAGTAGCAATAAGTACCTAGGTAGGGGTTCTACTCTCAGTGTTGCCAAGTAAGTGTCTGTGTGTGTGTGTGTGTGTGTGTGTGTGTGTGTGTGTGTGTGTGTGTGTGTGTGTGTGTGAAGGGATCTACTTCAGTTTGCAGAATATGCATGTCCCAGAAGGTCATCTGTCTGAGAACTGACTGGCAAATATTAACATTTCAAAGGAATTATGTCATGGAAATTCATTCTTTCAAAACTAGTAGTAGATGTGTAAATGCCATATTCCCCACTGTATAGCTGTACGGTGATACTGGAGTTGATATATATAGTTGGCTGTCGATGTTGTGGACACAGACACCCCTCATCGGGGTTATGGTTGTGTGTATCCCCACGCTTAGTCTACTGTAATAATGTACAGTGTATGTTAACAGGTTAAGTAGTCATCACTCACACTATGTGCAGCTCTACATCACCCCACACACTCCAAAGTGTAGGGCTGTACCACTCACACCAGCACATCTATGTTTACCAATGCCGGGATTGCACTACATTTGGGAAGGGGACATATACCCTGCCAGTACCATCGTCGATGACATTAAAGTAGCAGACTGATTATTTACTGATGTGAAGTTTTGCCTATTATGTCTTAGTGGAATTACATAGGCTAAAATGTGTTCACTGCAAAATTAAGTGCATTGATGTGTACAGTATTCTCTGTGTATTGCATCAACACCAAAGGCTGTGTGTGTGTGTGTGTGTGTGTGTGTGTGTGTGTGTGTGTGTGTGTGTGTGTTATACACAAACATGCGGTGTGTGCCACCCAGTACACTTACCATTGTCCACTGTAGAAGGGCTGCTGTCAACAGCCCCCATGCACTCACCTATATACACCCCTCAGACCTATTAGCCATGTGCACATGCAGTAACTCTTATACAGACCTGTTACTTCTTTTCAGCTGTACCCAGGATATGACACAGTCAATGTGTCACCACAGTGCCATACCCTTTGAAGGAAACAACAGCAGACTGACATCCTGCTGACACATATACACCTACAACACAAACTGAATACATTATGGAGACCACTATAAGTCAGTGGTAATCGCATCTATAATGCATCATGGCTGGAGAGCTACACATCCTGACATGTAAGCATTAAACTTTCCTTCTGAAAACATGTTGCGCAGCATTACATTGCTACACCTTAGTACATTCACCCTGTGCATCAGAACCATATTAGCCTGTCCCTTCATCGATGGTATGGATGACAGGGATGTGTCACAGGTATCATCATATGCACAGGGTGTGTTGTGGGTTTGCTAGACTCCTAAGCTGAGCCATTTGGTTCACATCATGTGTGTATATTAGGGGGTTTCTTTATTAATTGGGCTGTGCAGATGTGGTGTTTGTAGGTATGGAGTTGCCCAAGCTGTGTTGGTGGTGGTGTGTGTGTGTGTGTGTGTGTGTGTGTGTGTGTGTGTGTGTGTGTGTGTGTGTGTGTGTGTGTGTATGCACACAGTTTGGCCATGTGGCTGCCCTATACAGGGGTTTGTTGGACAGCTGCAGACTGTACATGGCAGGATGTCCAGCTCACCGTCTATGGCCACAGACATGAGAACTGTGCCTGCCAGGGATTCCACGGGCACTGCCAGGTACAAGGCCAGATATGCTACTCTCCTCTGATGGTGACAAATGTCCACGGGATCCGTGTCCCTGTTTGGACTGGCCAGGGCCATGTGCAGGTGGCCTGCTGTGTTGTGTTGTGGACAGTACCCCCCTGCAGTGCTGGTGATGGTACTGCCACTATGGGAGCAGCTCTGACTTATTGCACATCCATTTAGACCTCCACCTGTTGGTGTTGCTGACCTAAGTCCATGTGGCTGTCACCTTACTCCCACCATATGCTCGAACACAGATATTGCACAGTCGAGCATTCCCACCATCTCACCCAACCGTCTATCCAGGACCTCTGCAAAATAACAGCGGGCACCTGCAAGATCACGGGTTTTGTCAATAACAGCAGAATGAGTATCCCTCTGGAGTCTCAGACCCTGTCTGGTATAACATTCCATATGTGCCTTTGCCACCATAATGGCCCAAAAAATGTGTCTGTTGACACCTGCTGTGTCACGTCTGCCAGGGGCATGATGGCCAGCAGCCCTCCTATGAGCGCCCCTGTACATTTGACTGTGTGTTACCTCATCAGTCATCCAGCTATGGCTGCGGTCTACAGACACACTTGCCATAGTCCCCACACTGTCCTGTCCCATGCCACCACCCACCAACTGTCCTTCATCTATGGCCACTGGTGATGGATATGTATTGACAATGTTACTGTGTGCGGGGATGGGGTGGATAACTGTGGGATGTCAACCGATGGCACAGCCTCAGCCCCTGACAACCCCACCTGTACCTCACCATACCTATCATCATTTTCAGAGTCTTTATGGACACTAACATCAGTTTGCCTGCAGGAGGGACCCTGACCCACCTCACCACCTGTGAGGGGAAAACAGAAAATGTACTTTAAGACCTGTATGTCAATGTTTACCTCTACACACACACACACACACACACACACACACACACACACACACACACACACACACACACACACTTACAGGTGAGGTGGCACAAAGATATTACACAGACATCTCATTACCCAACTGTCAACATGCATGACATATGGCACTCAACAGCATGCACTGCAGCTATACTCAATCCCTGTTACCACCATTATACATCTCTGTGATGCATGAGTTGTGTTAGTAGGTGATGACCCTTCCCCTGGAACACACTGCACCCATGTGCACAGCATTGATGTGCACCTGTTCAGCACCATGCCATATACTGTGCACCATACCTCACAAGTGTGCACAGCATTGCTGAATGTGTATATGTGTGGCAGTTATGTTTGTTGCTCACAGCCCCTATGTGTTTGTCTAACACATACCTGGGTTAATATGAGGACCAATGTCAATAGTGAATGCCTGACATCCGATGCAGATCTCATTATCAGCAGTGCATGTATGAGCGATAAAATCCAATTATACTGACAACCTACAAAGCTTACTGTGACTATGAGGAGTGTACACACTGCTATTGACATTCTACCCTCTTCCCTGATATGCCTGGGGCCACAGTACTGCATATGTTAACATTACACACCTGATATGTGACATATAACTTGCGCAATCAAATGCAGTATCAAACAAATGTGTTACTTGTGCAGATGTTGATTGGGATGCATACAATATGTGGACTGCATATGTGTGCACACCCTTAACATGATGGTTTGTTGCAGCACCTGTTAAGTGAACTACAGCAGTCACTATTCCTGGAAGGTGTATACTAGCATGGCCCATCTTCACTTGCCATTATTTGGTCACTTCCCCCTACAAATGTCCTCCAACTCTGCCAGATTGCAAGGTCAGCTCATGTGCACAGCCGTTGGAGGTCATACAGTGCTTTCACTATTGCTGTGGAGTCAGGGTTATGTCTGGCACAATGCATGACCTTGGCTGTGTTCAGATATAGCCATTCTTAGTGAGCTGTGGATGTATGCTTCAGTTCACTGCTGTGTTTCAGGATGACACCCCTCCCCATCCTCAGCCTTTTTGCAGATGCTTGACAACTATGGGCTGCACATTAGTGTCATTTTTGCAGTGTCACAAATTCAGAACACTATGTCTACCAGCCTAGTTCCTGCTAATGAACAGCAAACCTACAGGAGTACACTGGCACCAGCAAGGTACAGATGGTGATGGTGAGCCTGAGGTAGAGTGAGGTGTTGTTTGTGCAGCACATGTATCTTTATTACTATTGTCTGTAGATTTCAGCCTTGGTCTCAGTACACCATTACACATTGCTACACATGCCTTTGGGAGACTTGATGTTATGCATATGCTACCTGTAGAAAGCCCTGGATGATGCCTCCTGTGGAACAACTCTTCCATCTGATTACCCTAACCCATAGGCCACACTTATGCAGAGTCCAGTTAATTGTTGACACAGGTACTGCACAGGCAGTACTTGCTAGACATTCCTGCAAGTCCCTCAGTGTTGCTGCATGTGTCTGGGCAGCCTCCGTGACCAGTTTGCAACATATGTTGCCATCTACCTTGGATGGGCATCTGTTTATTTTCTACACTAATGGTGTTCCATACTTCATCATCACATACATGCTTGTCTGCACTGTTTGCCATGGTATATGCAATGGCGAAGTAATGCTATGTCTCCCACTTCTGAGTGCTACCTTTTGGATATGGGATCCATTCCATGGTTTGTAAGATGTGTGCAAGCCGCAGCTGCCCCTGTTGCAGATGAGTGGGCAAATGTCATGGACATACTTCTTGGACAGTAGACCATTACTTGGTGTGACACTGAGGATCTGTACTTGATGCAGTACATCAACAGTACAAACCCACAATACTAAAAATTATGCACATCTGTTCATTACTACACTGCAGTGACTGAGTATGTTATCTGACATATGCATGAAGATACTTTATAGATGAGGATGGATAAGCAACAGTGGTCTACTAATGTGCCCTGAGGCCTTACCTGCATGTTCCTCATCCATTGTGTGGGTAGCACCCACCTCCACAATGCTATCTTCTGGTTCTTTACTTTGCTGGTGGGTGGGTGCACCAAGGCTGGCGAGGAGCTCCTACACATGTATCAGTGGAGGCTGGATGGCATGACCCCCACCTGTGGCTATCTGGTCCTTCCTAACTGCAGCAGCATGCTGACGGGAGTGGCGGGTGAAGTCAGTGCAACAATGTCACACCTGCTCATAACTGCGGTTATGCGGGCTGACATTGTTTACCCTGTGGATGAGCTCTCTTGCAGATCATGGGCTGTATGCCCAAACAGGGTTCCATGGTGATGCACCATGAAGTTGATGAGAATATTGTTCTTTTGTGGAGTGAACACCGGCAGTCACTCTCTTGACATGGTACCTGCAAGACATAAACAGGTAAAAAGGTCAGAAGACCTCATATTGCAAGGGTATCATAGTTGTTAACTGATATCTCTCCCCCCCCGCCATATCTGCATAACTAATCTGAACACACACACCAATGGGTATGGTTACACCAAACCTACTGTTGGGACATATATCCTATTGTGCAACAAATACTGAAATGTGTTTCTATTCATGTTCCATGTTGGCACACTATTACTGGTGGTCTGTTGCTAACAATGTAACCTGCATGCCATTGTAATGGCCACCATGGTTTCATATATGCCTGTGTTCTGTTTGCTATGCAACTGTTCCAAATCTGGTGTTTTGGGTTACTGGGAATATTTATGCATGCTGTTATAACTAATCCTGGATTTTCTTGACTATTACTACCCACATATGTTCTAAAACTGCAACATCATAGCAAGTTTGGGAAAGCTGTTCCCTGCAAAACCACCTCACCCATCTGGGACCCAACCCGGGACCTCACAATCTGCTGGACCTGCACTACCTTCAGGTGGAACTACCTCATGGGATGGGGCCTGTTTCCCCCCTGGGAGCATGCACAGACAGGATCCTGTAACCTGAAGTCAGGTCCAGGGTCTGGTGCATAGGGAGATCTGCAGAGAATTGTGGGATCTGCTATACCACCTTGAGGCCCTCATGACACACATAGAGGTTTAGCCTGCACCTCCTGCTCAGCCCCCAGCACAGCCACCTTCAAGGCCATGAAGGTGCAGTGGTGACTGCCCATGGGTGGGGACCTCAGTCCCACTGTTTCCATTTGGAGGCTCATGGGCTTCCAATTTCCAAACACCCCTCCCTGTCCAAGGTGTTTATCCACTACATGTGTCATATACCACCCGAAGGTGGCTGTGCTGGGGGCTCAGTAGGAGGGCAGGCTGACCCTCTAAATGTGCCACGTGGCCCTCAAGCTGGCATAGCAGATCTCCAAACTCCTTGTGGAGCTCGCTATGCACCAAGCCCCAGACCTGACTATGGGTAACAGTTTCCTGTCCACCCACGCTCCCAGGGGGGCGAGCCCCATCCCCTGAGGCAGTTGCAACCGAGGGTGGTGCAGGACCAGTGGACAAGAAGGTCCTGGGGTGGGTCCCAGATGTGCTGGAGCCCGGTGCCACTGCCAGATGAGGTGGAAGAGGAGGGTCCTCTGTGACCGGCCTTCCCAACTGTGCTATGGTGTTGCATATGTGGGTTAGTAATAGTCAACACAATCCAGGATTAGTTATAACAGCATGCATGGATATTCCCATTAACCCAAAACACCAGATTTGGAACAGTTGCATAGAAAACAGAGCACATGCATATATGGAACCACAGTGGCCATTACAATGGCATGCAAGTTACATTGATAGCAACAGGCCACCAGTGATAGTATTTCAACATGGAACATTAATAGAAACACATTTCAGTATTTATTGAACAAAAGGACGTATGTCCCAACAGTAGATTTGGTGCAAACATACCACAACTTTAATGCTCATTGCTCTAATCATTAAGGTACAGGTATTATTACACTACCCTATGGCCTTGGTTTGGCCAGTGGTATATTTGTAAACACGTGTATACTTCAACTGTCTTATAGCTAAATTCTACATCTTTTACCTGGTATACGTGTGGAAGGAATATTTGTTAACACTACCTGACTGTTTCTACACATATTCCCAGATTCTGAGGTAATATTATGCACATACCTCTCAATCTCTTATTGCACACACTCTGGTCAAAGCTTGACAACATGGGGGTGGAAATGGGACATATTTTGAATATTGCTCTCATAAACTTGAAGGGCTGATAGAGTGACAGGATTTGTTTGTATATACATTTTCTGATGGTTTTGAGGTCTGAAAATCAAATGTATGTCATTATCTGCTGACTACAAGTCTGAGATCATCCCACTGATTTGCCATGGGGACAGGGGAACAGGCAGAAAAAATAAGCCAATTATCTGGACAAATCTGTACAGTTGAGAGGTATGATTATGCATACAGCTTATTACCACTCCCAGGATTCGAACCATGGCTGCGTCTGATAAAAATTCAACAATTTAAGTCATAGTAGAGTGTGCTATTTGGATAGTACTGTCTATCTCTTCAGTGTTTTCTGTCTAAGTCTCTCGTGGTTGTACAGACTGACCTTGTAATTATAACAGTCTTATACAGACATTCCTAGACATTTTTATTATGTAACACAGTGTGGGTAACAGTGGTTAATACACCACTGATATTCAGAGAATGCAACACTAAAAATGCCATACAATACCAGAGTATACACTACCAGTCCAGGATTTCAATCTTTATTGGCAGGCGCAGTTTTCTTATCTAACAGACCTGTGGAGGGAATGTTTGTTAACACTACCTGAATGTTTCCACTCATATTCCAAGATTCCAAGTTAATATTCTGCACATACCTCTCAATCTGTTAATGCACACACTCTGGTCATGGCTTAACAACATGGGGGTAGAAATGAGACATATTCTGAATATTGCTCATAAATTTTTGGTGAGTTGCTAGAGTGACTGGTTTGTTTTCATATACATTTTCTGAAGGTTTTGAGGTGTGAAAAATCAGATGTATGTCATTATTTGCTGCCTACAATTCTGAGATCATCCCACTGATTTGCCAAGGGGACAGGGTAACAGGCAGAAAATATAAGCCAGTTATCTGGACATTCGGAACAAATCTGTACAGTTGAGCAGTATGATTAATCATACAGCTTACTACCACTCCCAGGATTCGAACCATGGCTGTGTCTGCTAAAAATACAACAATTTAAGTCACAGTAGAGTGTGCTATTTTGATAATGCTGTCTATTTCTTCACTGTTTTCTGTCTAAGTCTCTCTTGGTTATACAATCTGACCTTGTAATTACAACAGTCTTATACAGACATTCCTAGACATTTTTATTATGTAGCACAGTGTGGGCAACAGTGGTTAATATAACATTACTATTCAGAGAATGCAACACTAAAAATGCCATACGATACCAGAGTAAACACAACCAGTCCAGGATTTAGAGCTTTATTGCCAGGCAGTTGCAGTTTTATTTAAATACAACCTATATGGGACTATTACTGTCATACTGTCTGGTTTATTCAGTACAACCTATACACAAAGTTTTTATACTGGCAGCTGACTTTCTGCTACTTTTATATTTATTTGTTATGACTACTACAAGCAGGATGGTTACTCACCAGCCTCGTGATGCAGCCTTTGCAGCCTACTCACATGGACTTCCTAATTCACAGCCCCCTCAGCTGCAGCTGTAAGAGAAATAAAGAAATCTTTAGCCATACCTATCCATCATATACACAGGCTGGACATTATAAAACAGTTACTGGTATGAGTACTTACACACTGCTGGGACATCACACCTTTGCCTTGATTCTTGGATTCACTGATCCAAGAGCTCTCTCTTCTGCCATTTCAAGTTGGCATAGTGGTGCCTGACCTGCTCACCAGTCTGAGGGATACCAGTGGGACTGGTAAGGTCATGGGTGAGACAGTCCCAGGCTTCTGCTTTATATTGGGAGCCTTGGTACTGGCCCTGCAGCAGTCTTTTGTCATGTTTTTTTACCAGGAGTCCTACCATGACCTTGGACTCCTGGATGCCCCAGCACTGTGCCCGGAAGCGCAGTCCCTCTCCAACTCACTGCCTACAGTGGGAAACTGCAACCAGTTGTGAGCTGTATTCCTGCCTGTGTGGTTTAAATATGGCAGATTTCCAACCCTTTGCCATGATTGGATGGTTTTGAATATGCTAAGCTAAGTTACAGCCAAACCTGCTTACCTAAGGTAGGCATTGCTTAAAGGGGCAGGTTCAGCACTGCTTACTGATGGGCAAATCCATTTAGCTGGGCTGCTCATTGCTTAGCAGTCATATTTACACAATGCTTACACCTGATAAGCAGAGCTGTGCAATGCTTAGCATTGCTTATTTTTCATTTTATAAATTATCTGCTGTATTGCATTGATTCACCATTCATTACATATTATAAATTTGTTTACTGTCCCTAACATACCACAATGTGCTTTCATTACATTTATTCATTTGTGACTGTACTGTATGGGGCACTTCTGTTTATATGGGGATTTCACAACTTTATTACACTGACACCTCACATCTGGATCTAATGCATTACTCCTGTTAACAAATATATGTTATTTAGTAGGCAATACAAAAATAAATTGTTTATGCACAGCTGTCACATTTAAAATGTGGACTGGTTATAGTGGGGATCGAACCAGGAATGACCACTCGTAAAGTGTACACTCTAACCACAACACTATTGCAATACTGTTCATGTTGGATGTCTCTTGCTATTTAACTTCTTGTGCTGTTTAAGCTGGACTAAGCATAGCTAAGCAATGGGCACACCCGCGCAGCTACTCTTAAACTTTATTGCATTTATAAAAAAAAAGTGTTGTTGTGTTATTTTATCTATACCCTTCGGAATATCCCTGATAATGCTAAACCTGTTATTTTATAAGCTTTCTGCTTCATTGTGGGCATACCTTTCAACCGCTTGGAGAAGAAACTCTGGACAAACCCTAAAATGATGGGGGGACAAATAGAAGGACAGATTTTAAATATTGCTCTTACAAACTTAGACAGCTGATGATAGGTCTTGCATTAGCATGGATTTTCTGAAGGGTGTGGAGTCTTTTAAACTCAAATGTTTGTCATTTTATTTAATGATTTCAATCCTCAGCTATTTTCCAGACATGTACAGATTTTTAGGGGGAACACACCATAAATATGTGACAAAACTGTGGACATTCTTCAAAATCTGTACAGTTAAGAGGTATGTAATCCTGATGTGTTCGGGGTGTTATGAGCATTCTCACTTATTTTAATTGATGAAAGGCAATTCTGGAGTGCAGGAATGTGTGTATTGTGAGAGCTCTGTTCTCAGACACACCCCGTGCACTTGTACATGGCTCCATGTTAGTTTAACAGCACAGGCATTGCGCCTTCATGAATATGCAAGGCATGCTGCCGTGCTGTACAGGAGCAGTCCCTGCCATGCAGGAATAACTTATTCCTGCATGGCTGCTTGCTGAATCCCAATAATAATTATTGCATGTGCCATGGAGCTTATAAGGCTGGGGCTGTGCAAAGGTACTCCTAAGGGGAATGACATCAGCAGGAATGCTAAAGTGGGGCACTGGGAAGTGTACTGTGTGGGAATGGCCTAAAACTGTTTCACCTATAAGCAAACAAACACACACACTCACATTTGCCAGGACTAAGATTAGAACAAACACGTGCACTCACATTTGCCAGGACTGAGATTAGAACCCTTACCTATCTAGCTATTTGTATTACAGTGTTACACAGTTATTACATGCACTACAGAGCTTATAGGGTTAACGGGTGTCCAATGGTACTTCTAATGTGAATGACAGCAGCAGATCTTGTGAAGTAGGGCAATGGGAAGTGTACTGAGTGGGAACAGCCTCCTAATACTTAGACCTACACACACACACACACACACACACACACACACACACACACACACACACACACACACACACACACAGGCAGGAGAAGTAATATTATAACCCCCACCTCAATACTATTGCACACTGGAGCTCGCCTTCATGCTGGCACGTGTGACTGGCTACAACTAGTATGCCACTGTCCACAGCAGGGCATCACTCTACGTCATTCAGAGTATCCATGTGTGTGACTCATGCTGTGTGTATTTCCCTGTCTCTCTCTCTCTCTCTCTCTATCACTGTCTGTCTCTCTCTTCCCCAAATCTGTGTGTGTGTATGCTTGACATATTATCTGTTGCCCATATATATGTCCGTGTATCATGTGCAACAGATGCATATATATCACATATGGGCCACCTACAGCTAGCTGAGGGTAATCCCGTCTGATGGGTGTATGTAGGGACACTTAAGTTGTACATAGCTGTCTGTATGCCAAGACATATATGCAAAATACAGTTATATAGTCCAATGTGTGTTCCAACATGGCCTGTGATTCTCTAAGTGTAGGAACATGCCCAGTGTGACCTTCTATAGTGAGATTGGGACTCCATTCTAGAGATAGGTGTACTCCAGTCTGGGGTTTTGTGTGCTACAGCCATATCTCTCACAAGTAAACAGGGCTTTCCTAGGGGTACTGGATTTGTTTTAGAAGACATTTTCTGACATATCTGAAGTCTGACACTGCAATGTATTGTGTCATTACCTAGTGACAGACATCCTCAGATCAGCACAGTGCTTTACCAGAGGGATGCAAGCTG
This sequence comes from Protopterus annectens, assembly GCF_019279795.1. Taxonomy (NCBI): domain Eukaryota; kingdom Metazoa; phylum Chordata; order Ceratodontiformes; family Protopteridae; genus Protopterus; species Protopterus annectens. Next base: position 697,286,573 of record NC_056731.1, on the reverse strand, counting down.
TATGATGCACAGACCAATATTAGGAGCCTGACTATATATATTCCTACCCAAAAAGGCTAGTTGAGAGGTGTGGCTACAGCTGGTTGAATGATGAAGCTGTGTAAACAGTTCAGCAACTTGGTGATATACTGGCTGGGGATCTCCTGCTTGTGTGGTATTTTTCTTACCTGAAAAGTCATATCCTGGTGTGGCCATACCTCTCAATTGTACATATTTTGTCAGAATGTCCAGGTGTTTGTCTAGAAGTTTTGTCCAGTCTACATAAACTTGTGTTTTTATGGCAAGTTAGTTACATATAATTGAAGAGTGATGTTAAAACATAATGACAGACGTTAGTGTTTCAGGCTTCATAAACTTCAGACAATTCCTGCTAATGCAAAACCCCTTATGCTACCAACTTTCTCAGTATGTAAGGGCAGTATTTACAACGCGTGCCTTACATTGTGCCTTTGTCCCACTTATATTTATGACTTTGTCCAGCTGCCTTGTTGTCAAAGGTTGGAAGATATGGGTGTGAGTACAGCGTGCATTCTACTGTGCAGAAATGTCCATTAGATGTGTAGTATATTCCACATAGCACTGTGACTTCCAGGTACGTCAGTGGCAGAGCAGTACAGAGTAATGTGGTGAACCACTGACAGACAGCTATGTATAGGTAGATAGGTTGGTATGACATTAGTAGGGTATTAGCCCTGAAGCCCTTATAACCCATGCAGATGAGTGCAGCCCGTGTTAAAAAATGTCAGCACACACATCCCCTGTCCAGCAGGGACAAAGGTGGGATCGCAGGACTGTATTTTGTGTTTCGCATGCAGTTTTACAGGGAGCACATCACTAGGGGTATTGAGGCACTTGGCTTGCTGTTGACAGGGAGTGTATTCCACAGATGGGGTAGTATGTGGTACACGTATCTGTCACACCAACAAGCCATACTGATATCACAGCTCTGGTTGATGCTGTGCCTACAGGTGGATGGAGTGGGCCTTGAGTTCCAGATGTGCAATAGTCCCATCAAGGCAGGATCTGGATTGCTTTGTATGTCAGACAGGGGTCACCTCAGTACAGTCTGTATAGTATGGGGTAGAGGGACAGTGCTGTTAGCCTATCTATGTAGGGTAGGTGTTTGAGGTTTGGGGTAAGGCCTTAGTGTTTGCAAGTCACTATTGTGTATAGTCTACATGGTCTGTGGTGTGTAGGTTTGTGGGGTTCTCATGTGATTTTGCCTCTGAGGTGTCCATTGTTTGGGTTTTGTTTTGTTGTGGACCTCCACGTACATGGGTGTGCTGTGTATTTGCAGGTGATGTTTACTGACTCCTTCCACTGCATGGCACCTATGTTACTGCACAATCTGTTCTGGTGTGCACATTCTCCATTTGTCCGGCCAGTGGTTCCCCTTCTCCTTATGTGTGTCTCTATGTCCTTCTGTAGTCCAGTCACAGGCTTTGGCCACAGCGGCTGCTATGTATTTGTAATTCTGATGTGGGTGGGGTACATGCCGTTACATCGCACACAGGTTTGTGGACTTGACACATCTGAGTGTACCTATTTAGCAGGTTGTCCATCATTGCACCCCTCCATTTGTTGTGGTTCTTAGTGGGTTTATGTTGCTATATGTTATTATGAGGCTACATGTGGGCCTAGCTGTCATACCATCACAGACTGATATCTGCACAGGCCCAAATATGACAGTCAGACAAAGGCCCACACAGGAGGACAGGGTGTTAATACTGTTCTAACAAACATAGACAGTTGGGAGACCGGTTTGGTAATTGCTTGTTTACTCTTATGGGTTTGACATCTGCTTCCCCACTGTCTGCCATTGCTGTTTTGACATGACCCTTTCTTGTTTTGAAAATGGTTGGCAGGCAAATGCAATGTTAGGACAAGCAGAACAGATATACAAGGCATACTTGTGCACCTTCTGTGATAACCTGTGTCATTCCAGGGTTATGGCTGTTGACCAGTGACATGTTTTCAGTGCTGACATAGAAAGGTGGCAGCCTTTTATACACTGGCAGCACACCGACCTTCAGGTACCTGCTGTCCTACTAGGCACCATACCTCTCAACCTCTGAGAGCCAGACATCTGAACAAAGCCATAAGTGATTGGGGGACAGAGGCCTAAATATAGGGACCATATTTTAGTATTGGCCTTACAAACATAGAAAGGTGATTCAATAACAGGTTTTGCATTAGCATTCATGTTTCTATAAGGTATGAAGTCTGACACTACAATCTGGCATTATTTTCTGACCTTAGTCTTGCGTGATTTGCCAATGAATTGCCAGGCAACCACTATTTCATGTTATACAGAACACACTTATGATGCAAACCTCTGGACATTCTGCAGTAGGTCTGTAGAGTTGAGAGGTATGGTAGCCACTGTGTAGGTTACTCCAAGCTGTGTACTGTCCATATGTGTGGCCCCCTGTCTATGACCTGCACAGCTTTCCTGCATTAATAGATATTGACATCTGGACAGTGTATACAACTCCTACCATAGATGTAGCTGACATGCAGAATACTTGGCACTGCATTTCTTGGAACATGGCCCTGTCAAACACAGCACTATACCTAGGCAACTACAACACAACAGCTGGGAGTAAGTACTGGCCACATCTTGACACTATTAACCACACATATACATAGCTCATTGACCCCTGCATATTGTAGACATACAACAAGTTATCATGTTGATTGGGACAGCCCTGGCAATGAGTGCTTTGCTGCTATTTCCCTGCAAACATACATGTTACTGTATTTCTATGGGTATATGGGTGTGGGGGGAGCACACCTGTCAACTGTACACATTTGCACAGACTGTGCTGACATTTGCTTTACATTTTGGTTTCATATAGCATAGTACTGTGCCTTGTCTTGGAGATTAGAGGCATATCACTAAAGACTGCAGGTCAGATTGTCATGACATACATTTGAGTTTCAGACTTCTTACCCTTCAGAGCCTTACTGCAACTGTAAGACCTGCTGTGCTATTATTGTGTAAGTCTGTAGTGGGTATTTCAGCATTGTTGCCATTTTTGGCCTTTGCCAGACATTTCTTTATGTTTTTTTTTTTTTTATGGCTGACTTTCTGGGTGAGGCTGAGGGGTGAGTATGGGACCCCCACACTGACATCCATGCCTGTGAACTATGACCCCCCAGTTAGTTGGCCCCCCACATATACTGCAGTGGGATTTGTCACCTTGGGTACTACTGCATAGTGTGGGAAGGTCAGTACTGGGTAAACATTTCCTGGTGTCCCACATAGCTGTCAGTTGTCTGCTGCTATCTCAGTAGGCCACCCCATTCCCTTGCATGCATGCAGCAATACCATAGATATACTACCAGAACATACTAATCCATTCATTTATTAAGAAGACTGACTTACCTTGTGCCTGTAGCAGTTGTGAGGATGGTGCTTGAGTGCTGCCTATGCTGAATGCATGCAGTATACTGCCTATACATGGTAAGGTACAGGTAGTGTGATGTGTGTGTGGCATCCATTTTACTGTGTATGCAAGTCAAAGAAAGGTGTCAGTGCCTGTGTCCCTACAGTGTCAGTGTGTGTGCTATGTGTTGCCTCTTTGCCAACACCAGGCCATACTGGGCACACCGACATCTGCTACAGGAGCTGGCTCAGGGAGTTCCTCCTCCAAGTCCCTCTGTGCCTGTGGGGACCTTGGCAATGGTAGGGGGATGAATGGCCCTTCCCCATGCTGGTCCTGCTGCAGCTGTTTCCACAGAATCATATTGTGTAGCATGGCACATATTATGAACATTTGTGCACATGTGGCTGGAAAATACTGCAGGGCTCCACCAGATATATCAAGGCAGCGGAACTGTGACTTGAGCATCCCAAACACATGCTTTTTAATGAACCTGGTTTGTGCGCGTGCCTCATTATAGGGTTATTGAGTGGGTGTGTGTGTGCATTTCTGATGAGAGTCATCATCCATGGCTCCAGTGCATAGCCAGCATCCTCCACCAGATGGCCATACGGGATGTCCCCCCTGGCAAATCCCTAGTACAGCTGTGAGGAATGCCAGATATGGGAGTCATGATAGCTTCCAGGGCTGCAAGCACACACATTAATGATAATGCCCTGAGCATTGCACATGACCTGGCAGTTGATGGAGTGAAAGCCCTTGTGGTTTAAGTAGACCCTACCCTGTTCACCGGTTGGTGCTTTGATGTGGATGTGCATGCAGTCTATGGCACCCAGTACCTCCAGGTAGTCTGCTACATGGTGGAAGAAGCACGTATTGCTGGTTATCTTCTCACAGGTGCTGGGGAAGTAAATGTGCTCACTGGCATGTGATAGCATGGCATCCAAGAACTGGTGGAGTACTCTGGATGCAGATGCCTGTGAGACCTCCATGATGTCCCCAGTAGGTCTTTGAAAAGTACCTGTAGCTAGTATTCTTAAGGGTACACATACCTTGGTATCCACTGAGATGGGTTCCCCTCTGTTGGCTCTGGGTCTGAGGTGAGGCTGGCACAGCTCGATGAATTACTGAAGTATGTCCCTGTCCACCCTTTAGTGCTCTACTATCTCCAGATCATGTAGCCTCTTGTAGGTTACCCTGGGTCTGAACACTCTTCTCTTCCTCCTCAGTCTGGGGCGGTTGCTAGCATTATCCTCCTCACCGCCCTCAGCCTCTAGCACATACTGATGTATCAAAGTGACAGCAGCCCCTAACATTTTGTTGGTTAAAATTCCCCGAATGTGTACAGCAATGGTGCAGGGTTTGTGGGAAAAAACAGACTGAAAGGTGTTTGCATACTTTATAATGTTGTGCTGCAGATGCTGCCTGTATGATTGACTGACTATGATACATTCCACCTGCCTGTTATATTATTTGTACTTGATTGCTTTTATTCTGCTATTTCCCTTTTTTTTCCCCTTCCCATTTCCACCCCTTTTAAGCCCCAAGGTGTGCCGTGCCAACCCGGTGCCCAAATGTAAACAGTTCTGATATTTCCGTGGTTTTTTTTTGGTTTGTTTATTTTAGACCTGGTGTGTGCCATGCAAACCCATTTAGCTAAAGTTAACACTTTGAAGCAGAAATGGCCCTCTCCTGGATGCAAACACGCTCTTCATTTTATGGACTAAATCAATACAGCCTCAGACACACCCCCTTGCTTAGCTGTGCTTAGGTAAGCTCAAATGGGAGCCATGGAGCTCAGAGCTTACACCAAGCATGACACCCCCCTTTTCATTTCAGCTGCTTCTCCTGATTACACCACTGCCTTATAGCTCCTACATGGTTAGGTGCAGCCAGGTAATGGTCTACTATTTAATGATTCAGCAAAATTTCCTCATTTTCATACCTCACTGTCTTAGTCCCTGGTTACACCACTACACCAGAGCCTTCCTCCTTAGCAACCAGTGTTACCTGTTATTGTTTTGATTCTGCATGCCATACACTATAATGGCAAAATGCAAGTTTCACTTAAAATTGTCTTTTCACAATTTTTTTTATTTTCGGCACAATCCCGTTTACACGCTGCTGCGCTGTGCTTAAAGAGACAAAATCAGCCAAAGAAAAAAACTTTGATTTTTGTATTTTTGCAACACTTTTCCATGTCAGTGGCCATATTTTTGGCCATTGGCATGCCTAATGATTATAATACATGTTTTTCTGTGAGCTGTCATGCCTCTGTTTTGATTTTTGCAGAAATGTACTCAGTTAGTAACCAAATACATTTCTGCACCTCACACTGTTCTGGCACGGATGCCTGTCTGTTTACTAAATCACTAATTCACCTCATTTACATGGTTTTCACCAGCAAATGAGGTAATAAGCATTATTCAGTGGTGTTCATGTCAGAATAGTGCTGGCAGGCTCATGCATGCCCCCAGCCTTGTTTACTGGTTTGCTCGGTGGCTATATTCTGTGCAGGAGCTGCCGCACTATTCCTGCACAGAAAAAAGCCATTATTGAATCCTGGGGGTGATCTTAATTGCCTGATGTTCACTTATTGTAAGGTCTGATATAAGCCTCAATTTGTTTGTGAACCTTAAATCTATGATGACATTACCTGTTTTAGTAATACTGATAATGTCCAAGGGTACAAAAAAAATCAACAAATTAAGATAATCGATGAGAAGAAGAGGGATATGCATTACATTTCATATAAGAGTAGTCAATGCCCCCTGATAAAAGTAAAGTTTTGCCTTTCATTATCCTGGATAATGTCAGAATTTCCATATACTGCAAACTACTGTAACTTAGATTTCTAAAGCTATGACCAATGTTATGCTGCACCATTTATAAACAATAAGCAGATACAATTCTAAAGTTTTAGAGTTATAATCAACACAGTTTAGATGAACTATAGCTGAAGTGCAACTTGATACCAATACACAGTCTCCAAATTTGCTTTATCTCAATGAGGAATTGTTGAAAAATTTCAAAATTTTTGTGTGAGACTTAACACATTTCAGTAATTCTTATTTTGTATTCATGCACACTAATTAGTAATCTATATTTACCCTTTTTTGTCAAGACTATGCATTAGCAGAATATATCTTAAATGACTTATCAAATCTATGCTGTCACAAATTGTCAACCATCCATTTTGTAAGTCCAAAAAAAAGAATTGATCACCAACTTCAGTTTGTTCACTGAAGCTTTACCTGTGTTTAGAAACCACTTTAAGGGAATGAATAAAATCTTCTCAAAATTTACTAACCTCAGATTTATTACACAAACCACAATATTTAACCACTTGTTAAATAACCTGGAGATGGTAACATCTTGTTCCATACTATGTGCATTTTGTTTTATTTAAATTGTTTTACAGTAACTAATACAGCATCATTTGTGGGGTTTAAAAGAGTATAAGGATATTCGAATCTGCAGGAATAATTACATATTCACATGCCCTGTGTTCAAAAAAGACTGTGCAACTCCTGTATTTTTGAATTAGGAAATTAAGACAGAGTAAATTGCCCTTTCTTGATATTAGAGAAACACCACAACATCTAATTACTCTGACTCTTAACATGTCAAAGTAAAGATATGTATTTGTATCTTTGCTTCACTGTAATGCATATAACCATTCAAGCTCTTGTCTGCTTGCTCAGGTGACTTCTTAAATAAAGCAGACCCTTGGCAGACATAATGTCTCAACATTAGACCAACAGAGTTTGATTTAAAAATAAATTAGTCCAAAAAGAAATAACTATAGTAGCTGTGTTTGTGTACCACTCACCAATGGCAGCAATAAAACACTGGTTGATAGAAAATGGAGTTAAGCAGTTCTTTCACAGATAATGTTTTGCAGCCAAAGTTACAAATCCGCAGTTCCCTCATGTTAACTACAGCTCTTAAACGGATTATAGAGAATGATTATGAGCCAATTAGTGAATTCATAATACCAGTAGATCCATATGCAGTATATAATAAATTTCAGCAACTTCTCATTCAAGATAAGCTTCTTAATGATATCTGGAAGGTCAATACCACCACAAGGTAAGATTATAATTACAAATATTAAAACAAAAATACAATTGTAATATAATATGATAGTTTTAAAGGAGCAGCACTCAGAAAATCTATGTTCCAAATTCATATAAACAACAGTGGACTAATTTGTTCATTATACATGCATTAAGAAAGTTGGTCCATGCTTGCCAAATCAAAAATCCAAGAATATATGCATCAGACCTTGACAATGTTGCTTAATTATTCCCTTAGAATACAAGTGCAAAAAATAAATAAATAAGTAGAAGAAATTAGATGTAATCCTCCATTACAAACACTCTTAACCAAATGATATATTGATACCTTTGTCTAATAATCTCAGCTAATAAACAGGAAGCAGAGGTAGGTTGTTATCTTTTCAAATTTGCAACAGTAATGTAATGTAATACAGCAGGATACAATATAATATAATATAATATAATATAATATAATATAATATAATATAATATAATATAATATAATATGATATGATATGGTATAATATAATATAATATAATATAATATAATATAATATAATATAATATAATATAATATAATATAATATAATATAATATCCATCTACAACCCCTTTTCCCTTGTTTATACATGGGGTAGGAGTGTCACTTCAAAAGTGTAAGTCACTGGAGCCAATATTCACACCACCAGAAAGATAGCTCTACCATAACATTTCTTCCATAGCTAAACATGCATGTACACTCACACCTGAACTCAGTTTAGAGTGTCAAATCTATCTCCTGCATGAATTATAATATAATATAATATAATACAATATATCACTATAAGGTACTATTTCTGTCTTTCTCATGCTACATCGTATAAACCCTACCTGGTGAATACTGATTAATTTGATTATCCAGACATATAAGCAATAAGCATAATTTGTTACATGCGATTTAACATCCAAATTTATGTCAGAAATTGATCACAATTTTAATAACTCTGATAAGTTAAACCGGGGTTGTGTTTTGTTAGTTAAACGTTTTATCCATAAATTGAGAGTGTCCCTCTGCATCACTTATCCTCAGCAATGAGATTACTTCCTCTGCTCTTAGTTTTTTTTTTTAATTTAGGAAAAACTGTCTCTTCCCTTAACACATTCATGGCTTTATGCATAATAATTCCCTCTGCTGTTTAGTGACCCATTATTAATCTTTCCTACGCTCACTTATTCTATTTAAACTAAGGAGGTTTAAACCTTGCAAACACCTTCTGCACTGCTGTGTCATATATTCTCATTAACTTATGTTTTATTATATGCAGTTTCTTAATTTTTGCATTCAGCAAGTGAGCGGATGAACTGATACAACAAGGCACCTGTACAGCCATGACGGCAGCAAGTGCATAAGAATCCTGGAAGCAGAAGATACCTTGGGAATACGATACTAGAAAGGAAAGCTGCTAACTCGTTCCACAAAATCTTAACTTGTATCTACTTCACCCATCATCCCAAAGTTCTTGCTAGGCCAGGCGGTCAAGACTGCCAACATTTTTAAGTGTAGTTTTTAGCTGATATATGTATCTTCAACTTGTAGTTTGTTTGAAATTTTGCATACGTTTTCTACGTACAGCATTAATTTATTTATTTATTGCATTTTGGTAACCTGGTAGGTGAGCTAGTCAATCATGATCTAGGCTATAAGGGGGCAGTAGACAAAGCAGTAACAATCAGAAACAGCAGTAAGCAAGTAGTAACAATTACAAACAATTGCAATACACATTCAAGATGATTATGCATAGATAACATTCTGTAGCATATTGAAAATAAGATAGACTGATAGAAAGACATTATTTGACACACTAATTTGAGTATGTAATCTCCTTACATAAGTTGGCATTTACATTATTTACAATAGGTATACCATTATGTTCAGTTGCATTAGATAAACAGAATTATCGTTAAGCATGTTCTACTGCTTAATTCAACATTTCCTGATATATGTGCCATCTATTGGGAACTTGGTAATAAGCATTATTTTGCCAGTAGCTGTTCCTGTAATCCATGCATTGCTATTAAATTTAAGAGCTAAACAATACTGCATTAGACATTGAATGTCATAAGCCCTGGCAATAATCCTTTTAACAAGCTTTTCTCCAACAAGCACATAATCTTCAGAGGAAATATTTTATAACATAATCATTTTGAAATGGGTTTCAGAAATGTTTCAGAAGCATTGAAAGGATGATACTATCAGCATGAAGTACTAGACCCTTTATTAGAAAAGGCTAAAAAGGGTAAAATACATCCAGAAGTTACTAGACATCTATCCTTTGCATGCAATACAATTCATCCAGGGAGGTGATTCACAAAATGTTTCTGTGTTGCACTGACTAAACAGGAAAGAAAAAAACACTGTTGGCTGTGAGAAGAAAAGGGATGAAGGAGAATTAAAAAAAAGTGGTAAACTTTTTTATAAAGGTATAACAGCATCTAATTTGTAGAAAAACTTAATGGTTTGGAAGTCAAGATTTGGAGGATGATAATTTGGTGCAAGGAGCTTCTACACATAAAGAAGGTTTGTAGGTTCCACAGAAAAATGGGAACAAAACTATTGCATCAAAATGATTAATAACCACTAATGCAGGTTTGTAGCTTCTCCTTCACTTCAGAAAGTTAATGTACCCTAAACACATTACCTTCCCAGAAGTAATGGATAAAAGACTTAATTAGTGGGCAGCTAGTGGGCAGTTGACTTTCATGACTGATTAAAATAGTACTGGCCATTTTGAGTAGGCAAAGCCATTGTGCACAAACCAGGTCATTTGTAAAGGTAATGAGTGCTTCATGCTTTCAGTGCAACATTTTTATATTTTGGGGATATGTGCCAGGTTTTTCAAACATTTTCAGTTACAGAAGATCCAGTGTCTGTTGGTTAGCAGGTCATCTGACTGTCAGAAGGCTAACAGGGCATCAGAGATACAGGAAAGAGATTTGAGCAGGTGAGCAAATCACAACCAGATCATAGTGTGAGAAGGGGAGTTAAGGAAGGAAGACTGGGGCCTGGCATTGGATTTGTCTAAAAGGGTCTATATTGAAACATCGAACACTTAAAACAGTGAATAATGTTTCATCAACCCTTTTTCAGTGAAAGCTGAAAATGTCAACACCTCAGAACAGCGATTTCTTTCCTAGGGAAAGAAATCGCTGTTCCAACCAAAAAAAAAAAAAACAGTAAACACTTCCAAACACATACACACGTACCCCCCCCAAAAAAACAGTAAATAGCTGAAAACACATATGCATGTAACCCAACCATACATCTAACGGAAAAAAAAGTAAACATTTGCACTTACCTTAACCCGCACTCTAACCCTAAGGTCAGTAACTGTTGCACATTTATGTTAACAGTTCCAAACACATACACATTTACCTTAACCATAATTCTACCCCCAAAAAAACAAAAGTAAACAGCTTAAAACACATATGGACTTAACTCAACCGTACATCTAACGCAAAAAAACAAAAAAGTAAACACTTTCATACATATGCACTTACCTTAACCTGCACCCTAACCCTAAGGTCAGTGACTCTTGCACATTCACGCTCGGGAGCTATACCAGACAGGGGACCACACTACAGTGCAGAACACTGCAAAGCAACAAAGTGGTCAAGCGACTTCTTTCCCAGGGAAAGAATTCGTTGAACAGCCACTTTGCTGTTGTGTGTGTGTGTGTGTGTGTGTGTGTGTGTGTGTGTGTGTGTGTGTGTGTGTGTGTGTGTGTGTGTGTGTGTGTGTGATATCAGCAGCCTCAGCAGGGCTAGCAGCCCTGCAGTGTGAACCCTGGCCTTAGATGATTGTCATTGTTGAAATGACACCCCAACCCCAAGTGCATAAATGGAGGAAAGCAGTTGATGGATGGATGGATGGATGGATGGATGGATGGATGGATGGATGGATGGATGTGGTTGTTTCAAATGGGAAAAGTGATTTGTCCAAAAAGACAGAGCTTGTGAACGTTCATCATTGGTAACCTTCTCATTTTTATTTGCTAAGGGATACACAGTTGAGTTACTACAGACAACAACATAATATTATGTCATGCTGGATAGCCTTATAGCCCAGTAACAACAAAAAAGTCTGGTATGCAATGGAGGAAAGAGTACTGCCAGAAAGCAGGTAAAAGTAGAAGTGACTAATGGCATCATAAAAATGTTGCACAACTCCTACTCATTTCAGCATATAGGATTCAACATATTTGTGTGGCACTGTTTGGATGTAGACAAAGAATATTCACCCTTGTAGAATCATAGAATCATAGACTGTACAAGACATCTGGGCCATGGGGCTATTTGCACCTTAAGAGTACCTACCCACAGACCTTGCCTCCTTTTTCAATAAGAAATTGGTTGTTCTGGAGAGGAAGCTTATTCCAGAGAAGGGCTAGTTATTTCATGATAAATCTGTTTCTCCACTGTGATTTGTTTATTTGCTAAATCAGGTTCAGATTGCTGATTCTAGTACTCACTGGACTGTTTCATTTGTGGAGAAATAAGAACTCAAGGACTGTTGGATCACTAATGGCATGTGCATCAAGGTACAGATCATCCACGCCTACTAAGGAGTCTTCATAACACTGAATACAGACACAGGGCCTCTAGCATCTCTTTGTAGTTTAGATCTTTTAGACTCATAATCTTTTTTGACAAAAACCTTTGTGTTCTCTCTAACTGCTTGATGTGTTTAATAAAGTACATCACAAAGCTGTTACTGTATTGAATGATGGGCCTAATCAGTGTGAAACACAGAGGGGTAAGGACTTCTTTAGAACTAGAGAAACTACCCTTTGCAATTAGCTGTGGCAGGCAGAAGGAATTCCTCATAACTATTGCAATATGATGATCCAAGGAACAGTAGTTACCTAACCATATTTCAAGGTCTGTCACGATATCCTAATTTGTGAGTCAGATGTTTTTGTATACTATAAGCTGGATGAAGGGTGTGTTTGCTAAATGTATCAATACTAATTTTTTAGCATTTAATTTTAGCTTATTTTCAGATTACTAGCTATTACCATGTGAACATTTACTTTGTAGCTTCCGCATATCAGAACCCAGTTTATAATCATCATGTTTAAGTACAGTTCCCTGCTTTTGATTTGGAGATCAAAGAATTATATTCCTAATTGTAGAGGTTCCAGCATGGTTCCCTGTGGTGCCCCACTGGTTACTTTCATAGTCAAGGAGGATACACTTGATTTTCTCAGTTTGTTTGTATTTCTAGGCCAATTGACTATCCATCTAACTACATAGGGATCAGTTTGGAGCACATTTAGTTTATCTATAATGTTGTAACGTGGTGAGGTATCAAATGCCTTGCTGAAATCTAGGTATGATGCATGAACATCGTGACTACTGTCCATAGCTTGCATTACCCTATCAAAAAATTCACTACATTCTTTAGACAGGATCTTCCCTTAACAAAACCAAACTGTTGGGGGTAAAGTTTTGTAAGATTTTTATATTGTACCTGATCTGTTCTGACCCATCCCATAGCCTTACAGATCCTGAGGCTGATGGGTCTGTAATTTTTGGGTTCCTTGGTGGGGTTGCCTTTGCTGAGTGGCATCACAATGTCTTTGTGCCAAACTTTGAGTACAAAGCTGGTGGATAAGTTCAGGCTGAATAGTTGTAGGAGTCGGTCCACCAGTGCATGTTCAGTGCTGTTAAACCAGCAGCCTTGTATGTTATTAGGTCCCATGGAGGATTTTTTTTTTTGTTTCGTTTTGCAAAGTACTTTAACAAGTGTTCATTTGTGATTATAGAGCATTTAAGATCCTCAGGTATATGTGGGTTTTATATAGATGTTTCTAAGGTGAAATTTGCACTGAATATTTTTGCTAATATATTTGTGATATCTACTGGCTCACAGTAGGTTGTGCCATTATTAGTAAATTCAGAGAACTGCTGGGTTTTGTTTAATAACTTCCAGAGGTAAGTAAATAAGGATCAGAAATTATGTTTAACTTCTGATGCTAATCTAACTTATTGGAAACCTGTTTTCCTGCTGGTAGTTTTCAGTATCTAGTATAACCTTTTGTTGCTGATTGATTTTTTTTAGTCTTTATTTTTGCTAAACATCCTAATGATCGCTTTCCTTTTATTGTAAAATGAATTTATGCATATGGAGCACCTGGCTGGTTTGCACTTATTCTTCCCATTTTGTTTAGTTTTGGAAATGACTGAAACATCCATACAATTTTTTAGGTGAGTACGGAATTTGTTTGCATAACTACTAGCTGTGTCCAGGTTTTAGGCTTAACAGTTATACTTAAACTCTGCGACTTCACCATAGAGTATAGGAAGCTTGCACACTTGAATTATTTGAATACCATCATATTTACATCTAGTGGTTTAGGGAGAAGGTTGCACATCTCTGATCAAGCCAGTGGGACACAGCATATAGATACTATATTTGAAAGGACCAAGTCAATAATATTTTGTTCTGCAGTGGGGAATTCTTATTTATGAATTTGTGGAATTTTACGGCATAGCCTACATTTTTGGCATAGATCTTCCAGTTTATCAACAGTAGTTACAGTATCACAGAATGATGTAGTTTTTGTACATTTGAAGCTTTCTGGACAAATTGAGGGGGATTCTGTATCATTTTTGGCTCTAATCTCAAAAAGTTATCTGGGAATCTGCCTTGAGGTGAAGTGGTCCTTAACAAATGTGGATGCTTCAGCACAGTTGCCATCATGTCTAAATGTTGATAAATACAACACTCCAATATAGCAGGGTTGTTTTCTGCAGTTTTAAACCCCATTTTGGTAATAAAACACATATGAATGTGCTCCAAAATACAAGAAGGATTCATGGTCAAGCAAGTTGTTATTAAGACTCCTAACAATGAGCAGAATTACTTTGTTATTGTCCAGTGCATTATTCTGTTTTATTTTTAGGTTGGTAAATTCATTAGCTGGGCTCTGTCTAGAAAAGGCACTATGACACAGTAAATATGCAGGAGCTCTGTGATGTGAGGTCCAAGCTGTCCTTGGCAAAATTAAGGCTGTACAGCAGTTCATCCCAATGCTGACACATACTGGATCCTTCCAGAATTACTCCAGTTATTCAGATAAGTCTTGAAATCAATTATGTGTTCCTTGTATCTTGCCATCATTCTTGGTGAAGGTGGGATTCCTCTTGATACCAGAGTCTTTTCTCCATTTGTGACATGCACAGAGAGCTCCAAAACGACTCAATCTATTAGAGTTTTGAGCACCAAGTCATTTACACCTACATGGAAAACCACCATGTAGTGGTCATAAACTAACATCAAAAGCATAAAGTTGGATTATGCCAATTTGTATGAATGTGGACAGTGAGGATATGAAGAGTTAGCAGCACAAAAAGTCAAAGATTAGCAAAACATGGGACTTGCTTATAAGAAAAAGAACAAGCCATGGAACCTGCTTGTCAGCACATTGTATATAGCACTGAACCACCGCCGTGCAGTCGGTAAAGATGGCAGGCTGTGGAAAGACATATGATTACTCTAAAAAGTTAAATACTGGCAAAAGGGTGAAATGACCTGAGGTTCCAAGGCAGTAGTAATGTGAAATTTTGTAATTTGCAGCTAGATTTGTGCAAATGTATACATGAAGAGTTCAACAGTGAAAACAGTTGCATTATAGTAAAATGACAAAATTCATTCTGAATTCTTCAGTCGTAATACATCAAATATGTATTTCTGAGAATAAAGTCTTACTCACAAAATTAATAAAACTATAAAAAGTGCACTTAAATTTTTACACCAGTTTCTGATATAGTTGTTTACAACAAAGTCTGCAAGTGACAAACATTTGTGTATTTAATGCTTCCCCAGTGATGGAGCTAATGAATCACAATGATAATGACAATGAACATATTGCAAGTATGCAATCAGTACTTATATTTACTTAGTCAGTTAGTTTGATTATCAGGATAATACACCGATCACAACAGACAATTTGCAGGCACAACCCCACAAATTTTGACAGCTTTCACAGCTCATGGAAATGATTCAAGGAATGACTGCTGGGCACAACACAATGTGTAGTACTGGCACAATAGAAAGTATACTTCTCAACTTTTGTGCTCCAGAATTATGGACAAAGCTAAAAATGATGTGAAACAAAGGCTCCAAATATATTAATTTAACTCAGATAAAAGATTAGTAAAACAACAGGGTGTACATCAACATGTATGTCTGAACAAGAAAAATAAATTCTAAAGACTAGCATTACTGACAAACTTTAATCATTTTTATCTTTATCTTTAGTGATTTAGCAAAAAAAACCAACAAAAAATATGAGGGGCATGTCAAAAATATAAGGCATAATTAGCGACAGTTGAGAGGTATACTGGAAGGAAAAGCCATTGCTATTTCTTCATGGCAACAGGCTAATGATGAGAAAAAAATGCTGCCATCTGAAGTGCAGCTTTAGTTGCGTCTTTCCTCTCCTGAGCCCAAACCCCAATCCCAGTGCACAGCTGTTGAGCTGTAATGCTCAGTATTCAAATACTACCTCTCACAGCAGTGCTTTGGACGGTACCAGAATTGTTTATGTCCAAGGAATCAATGTAGTAAAGCTGGCGTTGTAGCAAAAATGAGGCCATTTGATTCAACAAATGATAAAAAATAGGGTAAAACTTCAAAATAGCAGTTATTTCATAAACCCTTTTTAAAAAATGTTTTTTGACATACACACACACAGATATATATATATATATATATATATATATATATATATATATATATACATATATACAGATGCACATAGACACACATACATATATGTGACTTAGAAGAGTTAATATAATGGTCAAATAAGCAATTCACAAAACATAAAAACATCCAATAGTGTTTCCTTTGTCAATTTGTCATCTAAATGATACTACATTTTCACAACAAGCTGAGCAAACAGACCTTGGCAATGAAATGAATATCGAGCTAGCATTTGCCTGTCTTCTGATTGAGAAATATCCAGATGGGTGCCCACTGTGTAGGTGACATGATGAAAGCATTTTGAAATATTCAAACTGTAAGTGTATGAGTGATCAGGCTCAGTTCAGTAAGCATTCATTTATACACTCAGCATCTGTTACCCTACTGCCGCTGCTGGGAATGATTCACCACCCATTACAGCACCTGCTGATACAGTCTAAATTAAAACCAAAACATTGCAAATCCAACTTCACAATGCCTTTCAGTGTTTTAAGCCCTTGAATTAAAAGACTCCATTGTTTTGAAGGATTACTGCCTTACCTTTAGTGGCTTCAAAGAAACACGGATCTTCACTTGCTTTTATATTGATCTCATTTGATCTTATTAACTTTGTTTTGAATTCCTATAGAAACAAAGACAAATGGATTTACTCTAAGTACTTGCACAGATAGGGTTTTGTCACAGTGAACTACTTATTTTGCAATGATTACACAACAGGATAGCTAGTACAGGAAAGGTTAAGGAAATACTTGACCACCCTGTTAATACATTCATTTCATTTTTTTCCGTACAGTTTTGCTCATATAACAATTTAATGCATGCTGTGAAAAACACATGCACTACCAGTTAGTAATTGTGTTTTGTTAAAATATGTATTGTATAAGTTTATATGATTTCCTTAGTAAGACTCACTTGAGATAGTCTAAATATCAATGTACACCCTATTCAATGGCTCTGACAGTTCCCCTATAGTGCCTCTGGGATCACATGCTGTGATCCCACACACACATTCTCCACATGCAATCATTTAACACTCCATTTGAAACAAAAACACTTCTTGAGCTCTGGAGCAACATATTTTTGATGAGTGATATACTGCATTCACTTGTTTTGTGATAGTCATCACTAGAGGTCCTGCCTGGCAAGGCAGTCCACATAGTTCTGGCATCATTTTTAGTTACTAAATTCAAGTACTTTTGCATACTAAGGAATACCATAGTTTAGTATATGGCCTGAAGGGAGGAGAGCAGCACAGTGGTGTAGTACTTAACACTGCTGCCTTGCAGGGCTTAATTCCATCTTGCATCCTACCTGGGGTATCTTCACAAACGAGTCTGCATGCCTAACTTGTCCTCAAAGTGTTTTGATGATGTCCCCCACCCATTATTAATTCTGAATCTGTCATCTTCTAAAGTAAGTGTATCTGCAGTATGCTCTTGGGTGGGTGCATACATAGTGAGCGTGCATATTTGTGTGTGTATGTGTGTGTGTGTGTGTGTGTGTGTGTGTGCATGTATGCAAGCATGTGACTGTTGACCTGTGTGTCTATCAATGAACTGGTGAACTGTTCCATCATAAAACTGTTCTCACCCTTATGTCCACTGCTTGTTAGAACAGGTGCAAGATATTTTCTGGCACACTGACTGGGATGATACTTATATTAAAAAATGAATGAATGGGATTATTTTTAGTCCAAGTGACAGAACATTAATTGACACGTTTACCAGATAATATAAGTACAATAGTCATTGCACATGGTGTAATATTTGATTTTGATCATGTGTTCATTAATACTAGACAAGCCTTCTACAGACCATAGCAAGCTTAGCCAATAAACTACATTCAGAAGTTTCTTCCAGCCTTAAGGTTGGCAACATAAGCTAGACTGGAGAAAATTTGAGGATAGCCACCCAGTTATCTGACAACTTGAAGATGGCAAAGTATATGTATTCTTGTTCTTGTAGGTGTGATTTGATGGGATATCAAACAGTAATCAGTGACCAGAAATTTAGTAATGTTCAGGCTTCTTAATAATATCATGTACACAAGTGTATAGGCTTCTGCTTAGCATTATTTTTCAAAGTTGCAAAGTTGTCAAATGAACATTGCAGCTTGTTGTGAAAATAGTACAATCTGTCTTCTCATACAATGAAATAGAATCGTTCATAAATGCTAATGCAGCTCAGCAAACTGTGTAAAGATATATAGTCGTTCATCAGTGTTATCTAATGTTTATATACATGAGTAAAGATGCAGGTGCA
Organism: Protopterus annectens; assembly: GCF_019279795.1. Classification (NCBI taxonomy): domain Eukaryota; kingdom Metazoa; phylum Chordata; order Ceratodontiformes; family Protopteridae; genus Protopterus; species Protopterus annectens. Next base: position 697,268,117 of record NC_056731.1, on the reverse strand, counting down.
CACACCCACACGTATAGTCTTACATACAACATATACCAGCATGCTTTGCTCCTAAACATGAGCAGGTGAACCACTAAGTATATTTGTATGTTCTTAGAATATATAAGTGATAATCAGATAGGCAAGACCACAAGCCACAACAGTATCCATAATTAGACTGATGTAATTTTATACCACAATAATCTGTTTAGTTGCTGATACCCTTGAATCATCCTGCATTTATCCCTTGCTGTGCTATAAAAACCAATGGGTGAAATTTACAAAATATAAGCAAATATAGCACAGGTAAACTTGTCTTGCAATGTAAAATTCAAGTTAACTCTGACAGTAGAACTTAAAATTTCAGGTTCTTCCCAAGAAATAATGTTAGGTACACCAGACTGTAGGCAATGCAATGAATAGTATGCAAATTAAATGATAGAAATATGCATGTATTGCACCAATATTTAACAATATATTTAAGCTAAAATGTTGTTTAGTGGAAAGCCATGCTGTAGAAACCGAGATTAAACTGTATTTAACATAGCTTTCATTTATGATGAAGTATGCTGCATTACTGGAATAGAATTCCCATTCATCTCAAATCACTATATACAAAAAGCAAGTGTTTTCCTTCGATATCAGTTGGCTAAAACTCAACTTCACAGTTACTGAGTCTGTCCCATCAACACTGCAATCTCATCGACTTTTGGCACTGCAATACTCTGAAAAACCATACACTTTTTTCCTGCGGTACTCAAACCTCTAAAAAGAATGTTCCAGTTACTGTCTGCATGCGCACACACACACACACACACACACACACACACACACACACACACACACACACACACACACACACACACACACACACACAAACACTGAATGCACTTGCACACAGACACAAAAAATTATATATATATATCTATATATATATATATATATATATATATATATATATATATATATATATATATATGTATATATATATATATATATATATATAATATATATGTGTGTGTGTGTGTGCATCATTCTGTGCATTGTGCATATACACACATATCTATATATTTAACTATATTTATATGTATGTATATGCATATACACATATGTATATATAGATATGTAGATACATAGATACAGATAGAGATATATTTGTTTCAAGGCATGATCTATGGCTAATATATATATATATATATATATATATATATATATATATATAGATATATATATCACATTAATGCATATATATATGTACATGGTTCTACCTTCATTACCTGAAAGACCACTTACTTGAAACAAACTACTTGGCCACCAGGGGGAACTTTACCCTTTTCCCCCGGGTAGTGCAATCTCGGACTTGGTATATTTAGTTTGGGGGTGTGGGGGTCACCCACCACTTGAATGAGTTTAATTTTTGTGCATTTTCTTATTTTACCCTGGTGGCCAAGTGGTTTGTTTCCTGGTGAAAGATGTTCTGTGCTCCGTGGTTTCGGAATTATCAGGTTTTGTTGAAGTCGTCTCGTCCAAATGGAATTCGGGTAAGTGGTCTTTCGGGTAATCAACATAGACCCATGTACATACATATGCACACACACACACACACACACACACAGATGCACATTCACACGCATGCACACATATATTTATGGATCTCCCTCTCTCTCTCTCTCTCTCTCTATATATATATATATATATATATATATATATATATACATATATGTGCATGTGTGTGTGTGTGTGTGTGTGTGTGTGTGTGTGTGTGTGTGTGTGTGTCTATTTATGTATATATATATATATATATATATATATATATATATATATATATGCAAGTACACATATATATGTGAACACATGCACATATATATATATATATATATATATATATATATATATATATATATATATATATATAAAGCTATATATGTCATACACATAAAAATATATCTATGTGTGTATGTATATATATATATATATATATATATATATATATATATATATATATATAATATATATATACTCTGAATTGACTAGGAAATGACTCAACACTAATAGGGAACAGAGCTGTCCCATATTGGTGACAACAACTCTATAACACACCAAACACTTTATTATAAAGCTTTCGGGTCTACACCCTACATCAATACTTGATGAAGGGTGTAGACCCGAAAGCATTATAATAAAGTGTTGGTGTGTTTTAGAGTTGTTGTTGGACATTTCTGAGCAGTAATACCAGTGTCAACTTTGTTTCCATATTGGTGACAACCACCCCCTAGTAAATGTGCAGATTATCTGGTCCAGAGAGTTTGTATTTATGAAGTCCAGAAATCTCGGGGGATGCATACTAGGAAATTTATAAGTCTGACAACTGGTGGAGGGGGTAGTTGAAGTCTCCTAGGAAAATGTTGTTTAGCTGAATGCATATGCACTTCATACTAGTCTGAGCAAAGGAGAGCATAGAGGGTGACCTATAATTAACTATGATGTGACAATAAGCTTTTTTAATGTTAAGCTGGATGTGAAGGACAGGTAGGTGTTTCAGGTTATTTTTCTGCCTAACAAGTCTGGAAGTCTAATTTTGTTTTACAAATATAAAGGCACTGCCTTCTATAGTGTCTTCATCTAGTGGGGCAGATCTGGATGCATGCTAAGTATCAAACCAGGGCCTCTTTTGCAATTACTAAGGGAAGCGTTTCAGCTCAAAGTTGCAGTATTTGATTTGGAGTATAAATATGGATAGGGTTTGGTTTGAGAATTAACACCAGGTAAGTGCTAATAATCTCAACTGTCTTCAAGGTCATGCTTAGATATGCGATGATGTGCAATTTCTTAGCTCTGCAGTTTATACTGGTATAATTGGAAGGCAGAGTCAACTAAGGTTCCTAAGAGAGAATTGAAAATGAAAGTGACTGCATCTGTCAGATACAGAGCTGCTCAGTACCGCAATGGTTAAGCTGAAAAGCTGCATAAAATAACAGTAAGATAGCAACTAGATCTCAAACCAGTAATGTTTACCCCTTAGAAACAGCAGTAAATTAGTTCCTGTAACTGAATAATCACTAATGTTGTCAGCCAAATGTACAATATGAGTAGGAAACCATCTTAAACTGCACTTCAAAGTAAAACGTAAATGTATGAGTAGACAAAGAATGAAAGATACAGATAAAGCAATTTTATTATCAGTATGGGAGTACAATCTAATGAGTTCTCAAGTGAAAAACACTCAGTGTAACGATGTGTAGGATCTATTAAACATATAGCTAGCCAAGGAACTAATGATTTCATAGTATAACCACTTTTAACTAAAAATGAAGTGAAAAAAAGTTGCAAAATTACATGAAAAGCACTTTGGTTAACTAGAAGGAATTATCAATAGATTTACAAAGGCCAGGCAGCTACTTAAATCACAAAGCCACTGACTTTAATCACACAAATAGGAACAAAGTTAAAAAAACACCAAAATAAATTTAGGGTTATCAATATAACCAATGTAGACCATCCTGAGTGAATGGAGCGCTCTGTGAATGTGGGAGGTGGCACATACCATGGGTTGATTCTGCACAAGTTCCTCAGCTCTATGGATCTCCATGTTGTAATATACTCCTCTCAACACTGGATGGTGGAATAGAGGTAGTGTCGCCACATGTGCCTGATTATGGCCTCTCCATTCCACAACAGCCCACACCACTGAAGACAGAGGTGGACCAACCATGTGAAGTGCATCTGACATGATGTCTGGCTCCAGAGGGGAGTGTGCTTTGTACACACTCTCTGTGCCACATGTACATGATGCTGCACATGTGGTCCCTGCACTCAATGTGATGATTAGGTAGAGCTTGCACTACCACTACCAGCTATACAAGGTGGTATCAGCCTGTACCTGTATTATGACCAAGCACATATGCTGACTTGAGCCATTGACACTTGCTACCTCAGCTGGAGGATAGTACAAACTGTGTGCATGAACACCAGAATAACATCCACCTATGTCTTTCATTCCCTAACTGGAGTCAAAATATAAATAGGACCTTCCTTCTGGATGACTGAACCATATGACCTTAACACATCCAAATTATTTGACTCTAGATGTTGCACATCTAATAAACTCTGCCCCTACTCCTCTGCCCCCATTGGTATTGGGATTGATTCGATGTTTTCCATGTCACCTGAGCATAAGATGGTTGGGTGGGCAGGTTCTGAAGCCTCGATGACCTCATTACATGTGGTTTGTCTAAAGGGGCTCCCTCCTGTCTCAGATCACAATTATTGACACCACTGTTATTCCCGGAGTTACTCCTGGAATCAATCTGGTCGTTCTAAAAACCTCCAGTCTGAAAACCCCTTTTGGAAAATCAATACCACCATTCCTTTCAGGTAAAAAGGCTGACTATGTCTTACCTTCCTTGTACTTATTCTCATCCCTATCCAGTTTACATCTTCTTTTTCTTATTTTTGTCCATAACCCTATCCACATTCTTAAAAATATTAAGATATTTATGTGTTCATAAACAGAATTAAATAAATCATTCTCTATCATTTTATTAAGTTCTTATGTGTTCCTGCGTAACACATCCAATAAATGTTGGTTATTCTTAATAATAGCCCGCATCAGTGCCACTCCACAATCATTCAAAATATTCACCAGTTCATTAAAAAATTCCATACTATCCACAACATTATTCAGAAATTTAATGACTTTTAACCCCTTTAGTACGTGTTTTCACCCAGTGCTTTCCTCTAAAAACCAATTATCCAGTATCAAGCATTTATATTTGGTAAGTTTGTATTTTAATTTGTACAACATACCTTGATACGAGGACTGCTCATTCCTAGGGGGTTACAAACTGTTAATAACATCTCATTTCAGCCAAGCATTTGAAACCAGCCTTGAGTACAAAGAGCTTATGTGGCAGTTAAGGTTGAATGCCTGTACCCCTCCCAGCTTAAACAAACATTATTCCATTGTCCCGGCACTGAAAAGAAGAGCCTTGAAATATTGAGTATGATATGTTTTTTGTATATAAATGTTTTTATGCATGTTTTTAGGATTATACAATTATGTAACAACAGTTTTTATTCTGTATAAGTCAATCAGTTTTACCAACTAGTGGAGGACCAATAGTTTTTTTGTATTTTCTGTGATGTAATTAATTGGACATGTGCTTGGTGTATAATCTTTTTATTAAAATATTTAGTCGTTGGTGGACAGCTGCAGTTCATTTTTATTGACCGTGTCTAGCTTATGCTATTTATTTATATAATTGCCCTTACTGGTTCCAGTGTGCCTGACTGAGTTTTCTGTGGTTCTGGTTTATTTTAACTCAGTCTTTTCAAAATTTTGTTTATGGTTTTAGCAGTCAGTAGTATAGCAAGGGTGGGGTGAAGGGGGCATTTGGCTTGGGTGCAAAGTGTTAGCAGGCACAATCAAGAAGTGAAAAAGTGTAAATGCATCATTATTTTTTATTATCAGATTTTTTTTTTTTTTTGCTGTTCTCTTGAGGAGCAGAGGGGGCATAGGTCTACTGTAGACAACTAATTCAGTGCAAGCCAAAGTGATTTTTTTTCCTTTTCACTGTAGAGCTAAAGGATGGGGGAGTGGATTTGTTTTAGGAAGTAGGAAGCCAGTTGGTACAAAGGTATCATTGTAGTAACTAGCTTGCTACTGTGTAAGCTGAAGTCCTTCCCCTCCACTTCACTTAAGAGCTGAGGGGGTGGGGAGCTAGACTGCGGATGGGCATCAGACACCAGATGATCTAGCCACAGCTCTAGTAGCACTAACAGCACTAACATATATATTCCATGCCAGTGTTTACACCTTAACACCATTATGCTATACATCCATTTTTGTACTAAGCAGTGATGGCACCATGACTAATCACACTATCTGGATGCCAAATGATGTATGTTACATGCAGAAAAAGTCAATATGCATGAAAATGAGAGGACTCTATAGTTCTTTGGAATGGAACCTGGTAAATGGCCATGGCTTCCAGGGGCACTCAGGTTGGCTGTGTTTCCTAGTGGTGCAGCAAAGAGGGCTATATTTGCTGCACAGCAACCACTTTGAGCATTTGACTCCGGACTCTTATGAGGGTCCCCAATATAAAGTGAATGCCTGGCCCAGTCTTGTCAGGGCATTGTCTAATTGTTACTGGCAGAACCTTCTGTGTTGAGCAGTACCTGCTCCACTTCAGTGACCAGAGGACTGGGAGGCACCATCCTGACCTTCTTAACCAGGGGGAAGAATATGTAAGAGCAAGGGCCCCTGAGATGTTTTGTGAGCACTTCATCTAGCGGAGTGCTCATTAGATAGTATTGTCCCTTATTTATAACAGTGCTGTGCATGTAATTAATGAATTATGTCTTTTTTTTGCTTTGTAGATTAGAAGGCTGTCTTGGAGAACAGCCTTCTGTATCAGAGGAGAATAGAAAGTCTATTCAGTTGAAGGGGTGTATATGGATGTTTCTTAACATAAAGTTAACTATATTCAACATATAGCTACCAGTATGTATGCACACTGAGTATGTCATATTAGAGTTGTTACTAAGTTATGGGAGTGCCTGTTACATGTTACAGGTTTACTTATTTCCACATATCTCACTTAAATATAAGACTATGGCCTGTGTAGCAACAATTGTCATAAGACATGGTAGGTGCAACATTTTCATAAGGTTACATGAGCTAGCAGGGTACTACAAACACTGGTTGGCAATGCTCTTCGCACATCCATAAGTAATATTCAACAAACACAAGCATTCCGTAGGCTGCTATTCTTTCATTGTGACCTGGGCATATTAACAAACTTATACTGATATATAGATCATTGCCCATACAAGTGCAGCTACATGTAGTAGCACAACATGCTGTGTAACATTAGGGCATTGATATCTTTTTTCCTGTCTGTGTAGTGATGAGGAGGGGGGCAGACGTGTATGCATTCAGCAGGGATGGACATTTCTTGGTAGTTATGACATTGCACACCTGCCTGCACATCCTAGCACTGGCCTGTATTATACCGCAGGTAGACTCTAAACTCCTACATGCCATTGTATCATATTTCTGCTTGCCTAATATATATTTATGCAATGCTCTGCAAGATCATAGCTTCCATATGTAACAGTAATCATTTTTTCCTCTGTCCCTCCCTCACTTTGCTGCTATCCTTTTATTATACTTATTAACCTTTTTTTCTTTGTTGTTTTTTTCTCTCTGCATTTATCTTACCATTGTCTACGTGTTTTTGTCTCTGGAGATGGTATTAGAGTAGATTGATTAGTAGTTATAAGCCTGTATTGGCTGCCTTGAGAGAGAGAGAGAGAGAGAGAATCCTACACGTCTGCATATTTCTGCTTTCACCATCTCAGGCAGAGCCCATTGGGTAGAGAGTGATAAAGGCACCGATTGACCTCTCCCTTGGTCTAACACTGGCATTGAGATATAGAAGGGTATGCCTACCCTCCACCTCCCATCCTGCTGCTGCTGTTCTTTATGTCCTCCCCTGTTTGTTGGTCAATTATCCCCATGACTACTGTCCTGTGTATGTCTATAATTTCACTGCCCCCTAACTGTGTCAGCACCTCCCTTCTCTGTCTTTATCTTAGTTTATATATTTGCACTACTTCTAAATCTCGACCTCTTACTATCTCTTGTCTTACCCTTAAATCCTTCCTCACCTTTCCTTGCCCCCCCAAAAAAATGGCAGCTTTGTAAAAAACTACTTCCCATCCCCTCTCCTATTGTTATATCATCCCTTTTCCTTTTTATATGTTCCCCTGCTTGCTGCAGTCCCCTGTTCCATCTTTCCTATACATCCATTTCTCATCTTTTAGTGATCAAAAGCTGGATTTTGAAATTGTTATAGGTCGTTAATGTGGCTTGTTAAGCTTTACTGTAGCATCATAACATAGCACGTGTACACAGGCTTAGATGCACACAAGCTACTTGTTCACCTACCCATCAGTCCTAGCTGGATTTGCAGGAATCATTCTTTCAGCACAGGCCCTGTCCTTTATGTGGGCAGGTTTTATATTAGCTGAAGTGTGAGTTGCAAAATTCCAGCCAGGTAATTAATAACTGCCTTTAGGCTGTAATGCGATAAAAGTCATACCCATGGGACACTTACTGCAATTGTGCTAGGCATGTTTTTGAATCTCAGGACCAGTTTAAAATGGTTAACATAGCAATACCTATCATGAAATATACTTCACAGATGTAAAGTAATAATTATGACCACACAGTGTCTTAATGATTAATACAAACATGTCAAAACTTAAGTAAGTGGTCGATTAATGTTATATTAGACAATATTCTTTATAGAGGATGCCATTTTTAACTTTTTCCCTATTCTATTTTTAAGCTTCTAATTTTACTTTGTTACCATTTTGCTAGTTTGTTTTTCCTCTTTATGAGCTTCTCTGATAAAAGATGGGAAGTGAATGTTTATTTTGATGTTATGGTGAGCTTGTACTATAGCAGGTTTCTTCACCTGATTTCTCTTGATTGAAGCCAAGCAGTTTTGACTTCTTATCCATTTATCTGTGTATTTGATTAATTTATTTGTTTTCTACTTCATTTTTAATTTGTGGCACTGGTTGAAGCAGTGATTTATATGTTGCCTTCTTTGCTTTGTTTTCATCACCAGAGTAGAGTAGCATGCTTTGTAATGTAAGCGAAACTGTGCAGTAAGCATGTACTTTAGTAATTTTACGATGCATAACAAGTCTTTGATGTATACTATATAAATATAAAAGGTCTATAAACACAAAAATAAGAGGTCCGGCAAACATATGACATGTCAGCAAACAGATCTGGAAACTCATTTCTCTGCAAGTAGTCCTAATGCTGAATAAATAATGCCTACACTAAGTGTACACTAAGTGTATACCATTCTGAGTGAACAGACAACACAGACATAACTTACACCTTCTTCCTCCTAATTTTAGTTTTCCTACTGATATTCTTGTATCTTTAAATATTGATAGAGATTTGTAAAGGTTACCACAAAGTGTAGACTACATGTATACTTAGTGTAGTCTTTCTGAATGACTAAAAAGCACCAAAAATGTAATAAGAATGTTCTTGAATACATATCATGTACACTTAGTCTAGGCTTTATTGAATCTGGCCCAAAGGTTAATACTATACAGAGCTAGCTGTTTAGAATAATATTTTGGTATAGCTGGACATAGTTTGTAGTGAAAAGTTTACCAGACACTAGGCAAAAACTATACAGCCATGATCATGCAATGCAATGCTGGGATGAAAAGTACTAAACTTAGTATAATTATATCTGATGTAAGAAAATGTCACAGCTTGACAATCCAATATAAAGTCAGGATGATGTAAAACAAATAGGTGTAAAGATACTTGACGTGAGCAAACATCAGGGGAACTGTGTGGACTAAGCTTAGAGAATAGTTTCAGTAGAAAGACTGAGGGCCGGATTCACGATGGCTTGCATGGAGTCTAAGAGTAGAGTAAGACTCCATGCAGCCATCATGCCCGACGAGCGATCCAGGAACAGCCTGCAGGGGCATGCAAGAGAGCTCCTAAAATGGCTCTTACACAGACAGGACCGGGTCATGCAAATTACCTCAATTGCAGGCGAAAGGCATGCAAATGAGGTAGATTTGCGATTCAGGAAACCCGAACCTGTCCGAGTAAGAGCAGTGTTATTTGCAGAAATGTACTCAGTTGACAACTGAGTACCATTCTGCAAATAGCAAAACGGAGCCGTGACAGCGCCAAATAAAGGTTGCATCCAGTAGAGGAAGCATGCCAATGGCCAAATATACGGCCATTGGCAATGTTTCCTGATGCAATATGAAAATAAAAATAATTAATTTTTTTTTCCAATTTCCGATGTTTAAGCGTAGCGCAGCGCCGGGCAAACGGGCTACGCTCTAAAAACCAGAAAAATAAAAATTACAACCCACAAATGTGGATTTTATTTAAATTGTTAAATTACAATGCAAGGGAATGGCAGGCTGAAGACAACATGGCCACCGAGTAGAGGTTGCTAAGAGATGTAACCAAGCATTAGTAGGCAATCCTATGCAAAGGAGGGTTAGGATAGTGAATCGCAGGTTTACATAGAAAATGAGCACAGTCAGTGGAGTGTAGAAGTAGGATAAGGGGAGTAACAGAGTAGAGGATAGGTGACATCACGAGTGGGGTATGTATGAAAGCTAGGTAAAGGCAAGAAATGGAAGGTGTATGCCATGAATAACACCAAAGTTTCTTGCTGAGCGGGTATGCGCACTTGTGCACACCTGTAAACCCGAGTAAGACAGTGTGTGTGCGTGTAAACATGAGTGCACACGTTTAAGCCGGAGTAAGCATGTATAAGGCAGTTTAAAGTGTTGTAAGCGCGTTTGCGCTGGTGTGCTCGTGCTTTAACCTGAATAAGCAAGTTGTAGTCTGTGTAAGCATGTGTGCGCGTGTGTGAGCTGCTGTGAGCGTGTTTGCGCTTGTGTGCGCGGTGCTGCCCCCACGAGGAAACAGAAAGGAAATAGGAAGCACAACAAATAGTAGGAAGCTACCAGGGAGTACTAGCAGAGCTAGCAGGTTAAAACAATCAGAATCAGGCAATTACACAGGCAGTACACTAGCCCAGCACTTAAAACTCTGCAAACAACAGTCCATTATGTTTCTCACAAGAGACACTGCAGTAGGCTAATAGAAGTGAAAACTGAAAAAGCTTTACTGAGACAAAGAAATGTTAGGGGCTGCCATTGCTGTTATAAGGCGACATATGCAACATGCTGAGGGTGGTGAAAATGGAAATGCTGCTGGACAACCCACAGTGAGGAGACAGAGAAGAGTGTATAGGCCCAGGGTAACCTACCAAGGGCTACATGAGCTTGAGATAGTGGAGCGCTATAGAGTGGACAGAGACCTCCTGCAGCAAATTGTTGAGCTGTGCAGGCCACGCCTCACTCACAGAACCAACAGAGGGGAACCCATCCCAGTGGAAACCAAGGTATGTGTTGGCCTAAGAATATTAGCAACAGGTACCTTCCAGAGACCAACTGGTGATATGATGAGGATATCACAGGCATCAGCATCTAGGGTACTGCACCAGTTCCTGGATGCCATGTCAGCACATGTCGGTGATCATGTATATTTCCCAAATTCCTGTGAGGTATTGGCCAGAAATATGCATTTCTTCCAGCAAATAGCGGAATATCCTGAGGTAGTGGGTGCAATAGACTGCACGCACATATGCATCAAAGCACCAGCTGGTGAGCGGGGTAGGGTCTACTTCAACCACAAGGGCTTCCCCTCCATCAACTGCCAGGTCATGTGTTTTGCCCAGGGCATAATACTGAATGTGCATAATACTGAATGTGTGTGCTGGCTGCCCTGGAAGCTACCATGATTTCCATATCTTTCATCTGACGCAGCTGTACCAGACATTTGCCAATGGGGAAATCCCACATGGTCACCTAGTGGGGGATGCTGGCTAGGCATTGGAGCCATGGCTGATGACACCCATCAGAAATGCACACACACCTGAACAGGAACGCCATAATGAGGCACATTCCCAAACATGAAATGTAATCGAGCGTGTGTTTGGGCTGCTCAAGTCATGGTTCCGTTGCCTGGACACATCTGGTGAAGCCTTGCAGTACTCACCAACTACATGTACCCAAATTGTCATGGTATGTGCTATGCTACATAATATGATCCTGCGAAAACAGCTGCAGCAGGACCAGCATAGGCCTGGGCCAAACAGCCCCCCACCATTGCCAAGGTCATCACAGGCAGAGCGTGACTCGGAGGAGGAACAACCTGAGCCTGCCCCAGTAGGCAGAAGGAGGCGTGCCCAGTATGCTTTGACCTTGGCAAAGAAGCAACACATAGCACATACACTGGCTCAGTAGGAACTCCGGAAATGATACCACTCTCTGACTCGCACATATAGTAAAAGGGATGCCTAAGTTGACACTACCTGCTTTCAAACATGTACAGGGAGTGTAGTATGTGCATCTGACATAGGCAGCCTTGCAGCACCACCTGAGGCATGATTGCCATGTGTTAAGCAATTTAAGGCAGTGCTAAACAGCATTTACCACCATGTAGTATATGCAAACAGAATCGCACACACCAACTAGTGCAACTGTGGTCAATGTCGAGTAATATTGGGCAATGTCCAGCAAAGTTGGTGAATATACAGCAATGTCGGACAAGCCTGGTCTAAGTAGGGCATAGCTGAACAAAAGCCAACATGCTCATATTTGCTTAACTGGCCCTTAAGCAGTCTGGTCTGCTCAGTATGAAAATATAAAGCAGTGATGGGCCTCGAACCCAGGATACTGTGCACTATAGTTAAAGTATTGAACCACTAAACCATGACAGTATTGCAGTGGTCAGCCTGTATGAAGGAATGTTGATAAGTCTATGCAAAGTATCTCATGGGAACCCTGCAGACACAGCATAATCCCTGTTGAGTTATGACACAAAGGTGAGTCCTGCAGTAAGAACAGAACTTGACTTCCAACACACACAGCATAAATGTTAATATTGGTCATGTTCACACACATCCACAAATGTAGTGGACTTCAGATCACAACATACTGAAAGGTCACACTGGGCATGCTCATACACTTGAATAAATTAGATATATGTCAGGCAACAAAACATGGAAAGCCTGAACTGGGCATGCTCACACACTTAGGCCATGTCTGAGTACAGCAATGGAACACACATATCTGGCAGTTGCATGTGTTAACCCAGGAACCTCTCACTATCCAGCAATCCACCCTGTACACACAATTACATGACAGCAGACACATATATAATATAGTGGAACGCTGTCATGATCAAACATGTTCTGCAGATACCTAAGTTGTTCATAGAAACTTGGAAAGCAAAGACGATAAATACCTGCAAACAGTATCAGCATTAAATATTGTGCATCCCGAACATAAGCATAGGTTCAGACGTCGATACTAGGCTATCTGCCCTAGGGCATGTACAAGCCTAGCCAGAGTGTGTTTGGCTTTTGCAACCCTGTCAGATTACTACACTGTGCCAGTGAAGAGTAGGTCACACAAGATAGCCCATGTACATTTAGGCTAGTGTGCCTCTGTCTAGCAGGGACACAGAAGATATCCCAGGGGTAAACATACGATCACCCATACAGCCATCAAGATGTCCCCTGTAGGTGGTCAGTGGGTGGCTCTGCCTATGTGAAACTGTGATCACAATCCAGAGTGAGTGGAGGCCCTGGGATAAGAATCTGTCCCTCCAGCATGTCCTATTAACATGTGTGCTGAGGTATATGTCCCTGGAGTGTGTGGCTACAAGGGAGTCAGATATCCTGAGGTAGAGCATGTCCAGTAATTATGGGTTGGGTATTACTGTAAACAACAGGCACACATCATATCCGAGTAGGTGGTAAGCGACTGTGAAGAGCTGGAGTTACTGCATCCGAACTGTGCAGGTCATCCGTGTGAGTCCCTACATCTGCTTGGTGAGGAACTTCTGTGGCCAGTACAGTTGCTGCAGGTGTTGGGTAAGGTACACCCCAAAGGTGGCATTGTTACCAAGCATGGTTGTGATGAGTATAGGGGCAGAATGACCTCACTCGTTCTAGATGTGAATCCATATGGGATAATGTGGCTTATATAGAAGGTCTGTCCAACCACTTTGGCAGCGTGAATGTCAAGGGTGACAGTACAAACAAGTCATGTCCCCAATCACCTAACAACTCCTACCATATGTAATGGAGTACTACCTATGTGGTAATGTGTGGGCATGTTGTTATTCCCAAAGGGGATGACTTTGCAACTAATGGCATTTAGCTGTAGGCCATGGCTCAGGCACCAGTCATCCATCTCTGTGAGACCCTGTTGAAGTATGTATGTGGCAGCTGGAGAGTTGATTATGGCACCCAGTTTGCAGTCAAGTGCCAACAAGGTCAGCCATATTCCCCCTGTGGTAGCCTGTAAGTCAGACAAATATATACTGAACAAGAGAGGTCCCAGGACCGAGCCATGTGGGATGCCATGTGTAACTGGTGTATAGTCAGACATGGCACCTGCAATTCTGACCAAGTGTGTGCTATCCCTGATCCAGGTAGCAATTCATTATGTGAGATATGTGTCCATATCGATGCTGGTGAGCCTATGCATAATGGCCCAGTGGGTTATTGTGTGGAAGGGTTTTGCAAGGTTCAGGTAGGCTATGTGTACAACTGTCCCTATGTCGATGGACCTGTTAACTGTCTAAAGAATACAAACATGTTCAAGAGGCAAGATCTGCCCACAACAGCGCTGAAATGTGTAGGACACAGTGTCTGTAGGTTCCCAATGTCTATGTGTAAGAGTCCCATGACAATACGCTCCATAGCTTTGCAGAACAGGCTAGTTAGGCTTATAGGGCAATATTGTCTGTGGTCCATTGTGGCACCAACTCTGTGGAGTGGGACCACTGTCGCTGTACGCCATTCCGTGGGTACATATCCTGTAGTAACTCCGATATTGCACAGTGATTTAATGTGAGGGTTATGTCTGTCATGAAGCTTGTGTAAGATGCAGGCCGGGACACCATCTGGTCCCATTGATGCTGTAATGTATGCTTTGGGGAGGGCAGCACTCACCTGTTACTGTATGATGTCAGGGAGGTTACACTCTGTTGGGATGGATAGTTGCTCCTTAGGGGGAGGGGGAAGACATCTGCACTGAACCTGTTTGCCAGGATGTTGGCTATGCCAGTGGGTTCAGGGTAAGTTTAGTCAGTATGCAGTAACTCACAGCATATCAGTGAGTGTCCACCCAGGTTCCTGACATAACTGAAGAAGGCCTTGTGATAGTCCTACGTGTCTGGTGCAATTGTCCATGAGAAGCAGCCCTTAGATAAGTACATGAGTGATCGTAGCTGTCTGCTAGTACAGATCACAGATGCTTTCCCTGTCTGTGACTGTGCTCTATCATGTAGTAGCTTCCTCCTGATGTTGTACAGCTTAGTAATAGCTGGCGTCTACCAGACAGGTCCCCTGCCATTGGAGGAGTGAGTCCTGTTGTTATTTGGGATAGCACAATCCATGCAGTCCACTAGGTGTCCATAGAATGTGTATGTAAAGGATTCAGCAGTCGGAGCCGTATTTGCCACTGTCTCAGGGTCTCTAAAGGATACCACCTTGCTTTGTGAAGTGAGACATTGGCTCATGAGAAGTTCACCAAGATTACCCAGGATGGGTGTATGGAGTGTATATGTATGTCCAGTGAGATATATGTATGTTCTGACCTTACCAATGAGGGGTATATCGCTGGTGTGGAACATAGAGTCCCCATGTTGGTGATGATCAGGTCCAATATGTATTCCCCCTTGTGGCTGTGGTGACTGGTTGTGCCATAGCATATGAATTTACAAATTGTAGCGACTGTAGGGCGAGGGTGTTGGGGCTTGAATAGTATCCCCAGTCAATATTTGTGTATATGAAGTCACCCAATATAATGGTGTTTGTGGAGACCTTCATATTCTCCACTGTTCCCAGGAAAGCCGAGTGGGGTTCCTGAGTATGGGAGGGTGGTCTGTAGCAGGCAACAAACTGAAAGGCAGTTTTTCACAATGGTAGTTGTATATGTATGGTCTGTGATGCTTAGTGCAGTGCTACTAACCCGGAGGTGTGTGTATCTGTGATGTATATGGATACTCCCCCTAGTTGTGTTGTCCATTCTAAGTCCTGTGGTCAGAAAGCATGGTATGAAACATAACCTGGTAGTGCTGGTGTGCATATGTGAGCCTGAACTAGGCATCTGTTAATGCACAGATATTGCTATCCTCCATACTGAGGAGAGTCCTTAGTGGCCACAATATGAGGGTAACACATCTGGTGTTGAGCAGCATTACCCTTAGTGTCATTTAACCTGTAATGTCTATGGAGGTGGGTTTGTCTTTTGAGCCCTGCTCAACAAATGCACTATGGTGGTAGCAAGAGCCTTAGCCAGCATTCGAAGGTCCAAGGGTGACAGGTGCAAGCTGTCCATAGTGAAGCTACGTGGCATGTCGAACATGTCACCACAGGCTGACAGACACTGTATCCCCTATGAATGACACCAGTTTGTTAGCCAACTGTTAAACGTGATATGCTTGTCTGTATACTGTGACATCATACTTGGTGGGTGTAAGATGCTAGACAAGGTCAGGGTCATACTGGCCTGGGCTACATGATCACAGTGTTCCACCATGTACCATGTCATGTGGTCCAGGGAATAATGTCTGAGGTTTTACGCACCAGCATGGACAATGATGGTGCCAGTCCTGTACTTGCTTTGGAGTGACCTGACTGCATGTGTTATGTGGCAGATCCTGGCACCCGACAGACAGCACAAAGGGACTATTCCCTTGTATGGGCTGGTGAGTGGTACATCAGTGTGTCTGACAATAAGTGTCGCCTATCACAAGTGTATTAGGTGTGTTGTGTAGCCCGAAGGGCAGTGACTGTGTGGCACACTGACATTGTGAACTATGTGAGATGTGGGTTTTGTAGTGGGGTAGCAGTCGTGTGTGTGCCTGCTCTGGAGGTCTTTGCTGCTTAGGCAGAGTTCATTTACAGCATCCGAGTATGTGTATGTGTGATAATGTGTTTGAGTGCTGTCGCCAGAGGATATGTGAGACTGATATGTGGTGTGTGTGTGGTTACCTTCACCACCTGATAGACTGTGCCAGTCATGGGTCGAGAGAGTTTAGCACCCTGTATGTCTCTATAGGTGCATCTCACACATATATCTGAGTTTGTTGAGAGGAGAAGAGTGTTGTCTGTGTACATGAGGCAGATGTGAGATTGTGTCTACATCACAATATTCACCAGCTGGACTGGAAAGTATACATGAAGCCGACCCCTGGACATGCCGGGATATCATGATGACATACTCTGTAGCCAGATCACAAAGGATCAGTACGGTGTTAAGTGTGTAAAAGAGTATAACAGGGATTAGTGCTCAGGTTCGTTAGTGTTCTGTAAAGAGTAGCTGAGAAGGAGTCCAGACTGAATCATGACACCTCCGACAGCTATGTCATATATAGCAATGTACACACATATATGTTATGAGTCAGGGCCAACTGTACCTGACTGACAATACCAACATCCTGACAGACAGGCCTATATATACATACCCACCTCCCACTGACGATAGTCCATATCATCATACCAGGAGATATCACATGTAGAATGGATGAACAGCTACCCCCAATGCCAAAAGCATGGCATCAAGTGGACTACTTTGATTCCCAATATGTGTCATGCATAAACTACAGAAGAAACAGATCCTGCACCTGAACAGTCAGCTGAGCCCCCCCTACACAGGATGTGGAACAATTGAATGTGTTACAGCAACATATGACACTCCACACAAGTGTTGGTGCATAACACACCATGGGAAGTATAGTCCAGTGCGCCTATGAAGTCTGATCTGCAAAGCCATGGAGTCCATCATGGTTGAAGTCATAAACCGAGCTATTGGAAGCTGACATACACACAACCTTACTAACTGTGGTATGTTCATGTGCGGATCATGGTTCCCAAACATGCTAGACTGTTTGCAAGGCAGCCACCCAGGACATACGTCATTGAACACAGCTACACATGTCTCACATACACTTTGAATAGCCCTTTATTAACATCCTAGACACATGTAGTACCCACAAAACCAACAAGCTGTGCATAAATATGTGTTGACATATGAAGGAATGTCAATGTGTCCACAGATAGATCACACAAGGTAAGGATTATGAGTTCCAGTTCAAGCTGTTTACACCTGATGACTCACATGGACCATTCCTGGAATGGCATAAAACAAAGTGTACACACATTACCATGTCCAGTCTGATGATGTTACCATCCTAGAAATACAGCAGGAGAAGAACAATCACCCAGTAAAGGAAATAGCGTGTCGTGCTAATGTGTCTCTCTCTAGTATCATAACATAGTTAGGTAGGGATTTGAATCCTGCAAATGCTGACTGTGTGTGTGTGTGTGTGTGTGTGTGTATGTGTGCAATTATCTTTGAATGGAGCGCCCTTTTTTAGAGACTGGGAAAACACACTAAAAGATGTACATTCCTCTTTGGAAAGACTGATGATGTCACCACCCTAGAAATACAGACGGAGAAAGGGAACCACCCAGTAAAGCAAATAGCACGCTGCGCTAATGCGTTTCACACTAGTATCATAACATAGTTAGGTAGGGGTTTGAATCCTGCAAATGCTGACTGTGTGTTGGTCAATGCAGTGTGAGTTTTGCTTTTACTGAGGTATGACATATTATGATTACAACAGTAAGTGCATTGCACACATCAGGAATCTGCGTGGCAAATATATATGTGTACATGTCCCCTCAATCAGTACATAGGTGTGAAGCCTGCATATTACATGAATACATTTGTTGCCAATGACAGGTTGTGCCGCTGCTTCTCAGATCGTAGGTCACATATGTATGTATGTGACAGGGCCGTCCACTGTCGTGATCCGTGGCCAAGGTCATCTGTGCCACACACACCCATGACAGTTACTTAAGAGTAGTGTGAGTGAGGGTATATGCCTGGGGTATATGCCAGACTTGTTCATACACAACAACGACTGCCAATCATGGACAGTCTTTATAGGTGTACAACTGCCTTATGGATATGCATCCAGGCCTCTAATGTCACATGTGATACACCTTGGGACTCCACAATACCTATGGATATGTGGATACCAAGGGACAAATGACATAACATGAGGCTGTATGTACACATTGGTACCCAACATACATGTTGAGGGCTACCACCTATGTGGTACTGACGGGATAGTAAGTATAGTACATGTGGATGACTATGCCATAGTCGGCTTACTGCTATACAGCATGTATCAGATGACAGGTATCTGTCTGTATGATACCCTTGTGTAGGATATGCATCCCATCCAGGGAATGGATTGTAAGCCAATGCATGCATTTCCAGAGTTGGATGGACACATCCCTAGTGTGTTTGCATGTACCTAAGGGGGCTATATGCCAAACAGGTGTGGTCACAGGAATGGGTGGCGGTCATTACCACTGGTTATTGTTATAGTGTAGCACCGGAAGGATCCAACTGTTACTGAGTTCCCTATGACTGTGTGTCATTTGTCAGAACGTCATCCAATGATTGCTTATAGTCATGCTGTTGAGGTTGTGTATACTACCAGACCACAAATCATTGACAGATACTAACAGTATCACCCACAGCATAGTGTCAACCCATGTCATACACACATGTCTACCCATGTTAATACATAACTGTAGTAGAATGCATACTGGCCATTGAAAGATACTATGAGATGTTAACAATGTGTACAACAGGGTATGCCACACGTCCCATGTGTCCACTATGCACGTACATGCACACAGTGCGCACCCACCATGTTCACAGATGTACACTTGCTAATCTGTACTGCACACATCACACACATACTTTTCACTCACTAACACATGCTGGCAACACATTACACTTCAGCCAAGTGGCACATGGGTGGACAATACATAGTCAGACCTAACAGTTGTGTAAACAATGCTACATTGACAATCAGAGCTTTGATGCATAATGTCTGCTGAGATATACCTCCAAGGATGTCATTACACTTTCCTGTTGACAACTTGCTAACATTGCTACACTGCTATAGTGTCACCCTGTGCATCAGCACCATGTTAGCCTGTTCCTCCATCAATGTTACAGATGACAGGAGGCGACACAGATATCATCATATGCACAGGGCGTTTTGTTGTTTGCCAGAGCCTGACATTGACCCATCCAATCGACATGTCTGTGTGTGTGTGTGTGTGTGTGTGTGTGTGTGTGTGTGTGTGTGTGTGTGTGTGTGTGTGTGAGGGACAACAGTACAGCATGGGCCAATGTTGATGTAATGTATGTGTGTATGTGTGAGCCCTAGTTGTTTGGTTAATGTGTGTGTGTCTGCATGCACACAGCTCCACCATGTGCTGCCATATACAGTAGTTTGTGAGGCAGCCACAGACTGTACCTGCTAGGCTGTACAAATCACTGTCTCCGGCCACGGACACAGTACCTGTGCCTGGCAGGAGTGCTACGGACAGTATCGGGTACCAACCCTGACTGGGTACTGTCCTCAGAGGCAGAGGTAGGACGACTGGACCCATGTCCCTGCTGGGACTGGCCAGAGCCACGTGCACGTGGTCTACTGGGACAGTCAATGGACAGGCCAGCCCCAGCATTGCTGGGGCTGGTACTGCCACTATGGGAGCGGCTGTGAACTGGGGGCCATCTGGGACCACTGCCAGCTGTTGCTGTTGCTGGCATGCGTCCACCTCGACGTCACAACCATCCCGCACGGTCCTGGCTCATGGAAGACATATTGTGGAGGGCATCTAATGTCTCCCCCCAATGTCTATCAATGACCCCGGTGTAAGTCCGGATGGCACCGGCAAGGTCACGGATGCTGTCATTGATAGCGGTGTAATGTGCCCTCTGCACCCTAAGTCCCTGCCTGGTGTACCGTTCCATACGTGCCTGAGCCTGCATTACAGCCGGGAACATACTGGACATTGTAAGACCAGTGAGGGCACGCCTGCCAGGGGCAACACGACCAGCAGTGCTCCCCCGAGAACCCCTGGACCTCCGCCTATGTGGTACCGTTCCAGGAATATGGCTATGGCTGCTGTGAGGAGATGCAAGTGCCATGGGTACCACACTCTCCTGGTCAATGCCAACTGTATGCTGTCCCTCGCCTATGGCCATTGGTGGTGAGGGATGTATTGACAGTATGAGTGTGCGCATAGATGGGGTTGAACGCTACGCTGTGTACTGTCGATTGGCGAACCAAGGACAGACCCTGTCAAACCTTCCTGTGCCAAAATACATGTCTCATCATCAGCACTATTCGTGGCAGTGGCTTCAGGTTCCCTGCTGCATTCGGCCACCCCTAACTCAGCACCTCTGAGAGGAAGACAGGAAACACACTTTACGGTCTGCACATGCACACATGCACACATGAACACATGCACACATGCACACATGCACGCATGAACACATGAACACATACACACATGCACACATGAGCACATGTACACATGTGCACATGAACACTAGTACACTCCTCACTACAGCACATACACGCACACACCAGCAATCCAACACATACTCTATAGTGGGTGAAGGTGGGTGTCAGTATCACAAGGTAAACAGTCACCACACACATGTCAGCATGCAGAATATGTGTTGCACAACACCATACAGTGCAAGTGTAGATGCCCCAATTTAATGGCAGTATACATGTCTTTGATGCAACTGTGTAGTTGTTCAGTGATTGGTTACACCCTGAAACACAATGTGTACATGGACACAACATTGCTGTGCGGGTATTATCAGCTCTGCAATGCCCTGTGCACCATCACTAACAAGTATACATGCCATGGCTGCATGTGTTATCTGTGTGATACATAGATATCCATGTCTGAGTACAGTGTCTGTGTCCATAGCAGATAATAGTGGGCATGGGTGTAGCACATGCATGCTATGTACACACACGGGATGAGTGGTGCATGTTGACGTGAAGGGATCCCAATGCTCGACATGGCCAGTGTACAGTGGTTATGGTGAGTGTGGGACATATTGCAGATATGTAGGTGCCAGACATGGCATGGCATGCTACACGACTGCAAAATTAAACACCACACATACCCAATGTGTGTCAAGTGACCTATACACCCACTAGCATTCCAGGACATATATGTGACACTTAGTTTGGAAGGCGACTGCTGTGCATATTGTGTATACTGGCATATGTAAGCACACACAGAACATGCTATGCATATTGTGTATAGGTGCATATGTTTGCACTCACACAACATTGAGGTGCAAAGCAATGACTGCTATGACTAGTACTGTGGTCACTGTAACTGGATGGGGTGTAGTACCCTGTGCCATCATCAACATGCATCCTGTGGTCACTCACAGCTACTAATGTGTGCAAGACCACTGCCTAGCATGCTGTACCTGAACTGCAGTGCCGTGGCTACGTTCACAATTACACAGACACCTTGTACATGGGTGTGTGAGGTGCCCAATAGGGATCATTGCCTAACATGACTGTGTTATGTGTTGCAGAGTGTTGCACAGACCCATGATAGACCTCTACCCCTGAGGTACATCATGTGTGTGTGCATGACATGTGGGATACTGACGTGTAACCTTACAGTGGGTGTGTGATAATGCCAAATGTAGCATGTTTTCATGTACTGCGTATGATAAACGTGTTATGTTGTGTACAGCTGTAGCAACTATGCATATCCAAGGTGCAGTACAGTGTTGCCACAATTGTGTCTGCTGCACTGTGCATTGTATGTGATTGAGGCAGCTACTGACTTTACTGAGATGATTAATGTCTCACAGCAAACATGGACAGCATGCATTATGCGTAGGTGTGTTACGTGTACATGGCCTACACCTCACCTATGACATGCACATTTCATTACAAATATTAAGGTGTTAACATACTCACCAGCATATATCATCTGCCCTGCTGTCACACCAGAGGGACCTACAAGAATATGACACAGTTTGTCAGTGGCCACAACTGTGGCATTGCTACTGTGAGTGTGCTAATCTACAGTGGAACAACAGTCAACAGTCACAGGTGTGGAGATACTATTCCAAATATCAGTATTGCACACGAGAGACAGCACAACTGCTAAGCACACAGTACACATCTCACATAATACAGGTAACGGTAGTCTACAGCTAGGGCATATTACCTGCACGCTCCATGTTGTCCTGCTGGGTGGCTCCGGCCTCCATGATGACACATGTGTGATGCTGTTGCTGCTGTAGGCCAGAAGCCACCACACTTAGGAGCAGCTCCTCCACTCTGGTGAGGGGGGATGTATGGGCGCCCCACCACCTGTAGCAAGCTGTTGCCTATGGATATCAGACGTACGCCGCCGGACATGTCTAATTAAATCACTGCAGTGATGGAGTACCTGCTCATATGTCCGGTTATGCATGCCTATGTCATTTACCCGGCGAACAAGATCTTGCCACAGTGCAGTATGCCCATGCTGGTGCTGGTTGGCCCTGGAAAAAAGCAGGTTATAGTGCTGCACCAGGCTGGCCTGTATTTCCTGCTCCTCTGCAGCTGTATACGCCAGATTGCGTTGATGAGCCATAACCCTGGAAGACAATTAAACGATATGTGTGAGCAAGTCATGTGGCACACTTAACATTATGAAGTACAGATATCACTTAACTGCCATATATAGCATCTGTCTCTCTATCAGAGGATACACACATTCAATACCACATATCAATGCTCAGCCCACAACTGCCTGACAGTGCCTGCCACACTCCATACAACAAACCAGTATACACCAGTACTCGGCACACTGTTTGGGATACAATGCACAACCTCGCACCGGGGGTATATATCAAGCTAATGCATGAAGAAATATGTCATCCAATGCAATGAATGTAATGTACATTTACAGTATTAACAGTAATCCACCCTAGTCTTTGATGCCATACCCCTATCTAACATATGTGCACGGTTGTTAATATAGTTGGCATACTGCTGTAACAGAGTATACATGTTGCTAGGTACACACACATACCCTGTAACACACGTGTGATTGCGGGCATGGTACAGGCATTATTACACACACATTAGACATACATACAACACACAAATGTATGCCAACACAGATGAGCATTACTTGTGTACCTTATAGTACTGTGTGCCCCTACTTACAGATACCTATGCCTGAGGTATGTAATCTATGCAGACTACAGGAAACACACAAGACAGTGTTCCCAGGGAATGTGAACATACACCATACTGTGGTGTTTAGGCCTACAGCTTCAGGTAGTACAACAGTTCATATGTGAGCTGGATTCACCAGCAGTACCACTTACTAAGCATACATGTATTGCTTCAGCCTACAATGGGACACCACAGTCGTGCACAAGGAACTACATCACAACATATGCCATCCTACTATGTCTGCATCCCAATAACTGACACATCTTTCTCTGGCCTCACACCTAGGACACAAACTACCATGACAGACACAACCTCACACTAAGCTATTACACCTTTACAGACCTTGCACACAGTCAGTGTCACACTCATTCCACCTCACATAGCAGGTATTGCACTGAGTACATGTGTGTGTGCATTGTGTTATAGTTAGGTAATACGCTATTGGCCCTGGGCCTAGAGCAGCCTAGCCATATGCTACCCTGCCCTTTGACACACATGTAATGTGATTTCACTTGCTCCCATCAAATGGATACACAGAGGTGACTCCCAGGGCATATTACCTATCTCCATAACATTCATCAGGGGTATGTATGACATCTACTAATGAGGAGCCTTATTTGTTAATGCTGGGTGGTTTAGTCCAGAGTATGGCATATTTGTGTATAGGAACCTGTACCTCCAGCATGTGCTGTTTAGTGCGGTGACAAGAATTAGGGCCCTAGGTCATGTAGCCCGGAGAGATTGTGAGGTGTTGTCATGGTGGTTGGCTGACTGCTATGGATGTGACATACCTCTGTATGTCCGGCAGTGGTAACCTCTGGGTAGGCAGTATGCAACACACTCTAGCTGTGGTTTTGTGAATCAGTCTGCATAGGGCATGTGTTTGAGGGCAGTATTACTCTTTGTTAGGTATGTCTGTGGCCTTTCCACTTGCTGTAGTTGTCATGTGAGGTACATACCACATGGGGCATTGTGAGGAGTAGAGGGGTTCACTGACCTATATTTTCCTAGATGACACACCTTTTGTGATGACACGTACCATGTAGAGAGATTACAAGACTAATGTAACACTGTGATTATCAAAGGGGAGCCTACTGTCCACCTGTGTCCCATGTTGCCTTCTGACACCTTCAGTGTTAGGCAGGCTAACACCTATGTGGTAGTTACTGCGTAAAGTGTTTTGGAATGGGGTATGGCACTGCAGTATCAACACTGGTGTTCAGTCCATGCCTTGGTCAACAGGTACTTGTTGCAGTACATATGACCCCATGTCTCCCTCACTCTCTCTCTCTCTCTCTCTCTCTATATATATATATATATATATATATATATATATATATATATATATATATATATATATATATACACAAACACACATACATCTAAACATCCATTGCTGTACATATAGGCACATATACTGGCCACCTGTCATGGATAGGGATGTCAATTATGCAACCGTTGTGAGACATACGGTTATGTAATACTATTGCACAATGTTGTGCAGAATGCATTCTGCTGTCCTCAGGCCATATAGCTATAGCAGGCCTCACTGCCTGTAGCTCAGTCCTACAGCATTTAATCACCGCATGACATATACCGGCACTGCTTGCTGTCTGCAATGCCACACACTACAACCTACATACATATGTGCACATAGCAGCCTTCAAAAACATACATATGTCCAGCCTTCACTAACAGTTGCAGTATGTCCCTTGCCCTATGCAAATGTGCATGTACATATAGATACGGACTGCGGCCACATATGCATGGTTCACGGTATGTAGAGTACCCTTCAGACACATCATTCGGATGTCAGCAAATACATATCTGTTACATACCTTACCTTTGTATTCCTCACCTCCGTCTGTTGTAGGTGTTGATTGTTCTTGTGTTTGTTTTTTTTTTGTTTTTTTTTTGGTTTTGGTTTCCTCTGTGTGTTGGTCTTTCTTTTCAGTGTCTGTCTCCTACTGCCTGTTTG
The DNA here is from genome assembly GCF_019279795.1 of Protopterus annectens. Lineage (NCBI taxonomy): Eukaryota > Metazoa > Chordata > Ceratodontiformes > Protopteridae > Protopterus > Protopterus annectens. Next base: position 697,242,405 of record NC_056731.1, on the reverse strand, counting down.
TATCCGTCTGTCTGTCTGTCTGTCTCTCTCTGTCTGTCTCTCTTGCTCGCGCTCTCAATCTCTCTCTGTCAGTTGGTGCAATGATAGTATTGCATGTGTGGACAGCAGATACAGGCTGCTTTTCTAGGTATCTGCACATGTGCATGTGATGGCCTCTGCACCAATTGGTGCCCACCATTTAGTAATTGCATGCAATCTGCTGTGTGGTAATTGCAGTTCTCACTGTGATTTCAGGACACTGCTATAAAATAATAGGTTAGGTAGGCGTAGCTCTTTCAGTTTTGCAAGGTGGGGACCATGCTTGTTTGCTGTGGACACTGTTGTGTCAGTCAGAAGGTTGGTATATGTCTCATATCTGAAGCTGGGTTGTAACCAGTGAAATGCATGTTGTACTGAAACCTGACTGTTGCTTCTTCCAGTACACTCTTCTCAGTGTGTAGGTTTACTCACACCACCTAATGCTAACACTGGATACATGGGAGTATGTACTTTCTTTTGGAAACATAGAATTAACTGGAATACAACAGTAGTTATTGCAATGTATTCCTATGGCTTTCCTATTTTCCCTTTACATTCACTCCTTGTAATGCATGTTATATTTCTTTCAGCACCAAGTTATTGTGTATCTGCTGTGGCTTAGTGGTATGTCATGCAGACTGGTGAGTCCAAGGTATGGGGTTTGAGACTGACAAGGGTATTTTATTTTGCTGCTGAGCAGTACAAGGGCTTTGTCATACAGAGTGACTAAGACACTTTTAAGCAGTTGTAAGCGGGTTTGTGCAGGTTTGCGCGATGCTTAGCAATGCTAAGCTAAGCTCAGCTTAGCTTATTGTATTTTAGCAATACTAAGCTAAGCTTGGCTTAGCTTATCATATCTTAGCAATGCTAAGCTAAGCACACACATGCGCACACTGGTGCAAACACGCTTACTACTGTTTGCAAGTGCTCACTCCCACTAACCCCCGCGCTAATTTCTTTGAAAGAAAAGAAAATGGGGAGATAGGAAAGTGGTGAAAAAGGGGGCACAAAGAGGGAAAGACAGTAGGGAAACTAGCTGGGATGTGCAGGAAAGGTGTAGGGAAGGCCCATAGCTGCCCATTTCTTCACCAGCAACAGCTGTGCATATGTTTGAAATTTGGTGTGAAATTTGAAACCTTCCACCCCTGAGAGAGGGGTGAGGACAACAAAATATGTTGCACTGCCAATTAGAATTATCAGTTTACATGTCCAGCGGACATGTGTGCGAATTGGGCAGCTATGTATGGGGCGTAATTCTTTTGTGGGAACAGATTGCCCTTTTTTTTATTTCTTTTTTCAGGTGAGAGTGGAATGTGAGGTAGAGGAAGTAGGTATATTTGGGGAGGTAGGTTGGGGAGGTAAACAGACAAGACAAACAAGACGAATACAGGGGCGGAGTTTGACACATGGGGTGGGTGAACACAATTGACAGGGAAGGATGTTTGGAAATCGCAAGCCCATGAGCCCACAGATGGTAACAGTGGAACTGAGATCCCCACCCATGGGCAGTCACCACTGCACCTTCACAGCCCCAAGGTTGGCTGTGCTGAGGGCTGTGTAGGACAGGCAGGCTCACCCGAGAGATGTGCCACTCTCGCCTCGAGCTGGCATAGGGGATCAGCGACTGAACGTTGGATGTCCCTACGCACCACAGCCTGGACCCTAGCAAGGGTGACAGGTGGCCCTCCTCTGCCCATGCTTGCACAGGGGGGGACGAGCCCCATCCCCTGCAGCGTTTCCACCCGAAGGTGGCACAGGACCAATGGAGGAGGGGAGCCCGGGCTGGGCACCAGAGCTGCTGGTGCCAGGTGAACTCACCAACTGAGGAGGGACAGGTGGGTCCGCTGGGACCAGTCTTCCCATATGTTCTGTGATTAGGTGTGCTTAATTACAACATAAACAACAGCATTCCAGATTAGTTGTAACAGCATGCAGTAATATTCCCATTAACCCAACACACCAAGGTTCCAACAGTTGAACAGCAAGCATAACACATGCATATATTGAACGACAGTGGATATTCCAACAACATGCAGGGATGTTTGGTAGCAACAGGCCACCATGAACGTGGTGTTTGAACAGGGCACATGCATCAACATCAATGCAAATATTTATAAAACAATAGGACATATGTCCCGACAAATATGTAAGATTACACATACCCATTGAGGTGTGGAATTGCATGGTTTATGCACATACGGTAGGGTGTAGAAAAAACCTTGCTGAACATCTTATAATGACCTTTTAGTCTACACTACATTCCCAGTGACTGCAAGTGTATATCCCCTACCTGTATTATTACACTTGCCACCATACATTAGGTTGTGTCATGGGTTTGGCTAGTTCAATATATGCTTGACCTATATCTGACATACTAACTGTCCAGGATGCAGATGTTATGCTACATATTTCTTGTTTGCATTTATATTTCTTTATCTACATATCTTGGATGTTTTCACATGACATTTTCACTTCGATTTGTACAGAACCCTGCATTTCTTGACACACACTCACATTTCTGGTGAATAATTACATGTTACACGTGTGCCAGGTTTACTTATTCATGCCAGCCAGTATATGACTATTTTGGACTGTATATATGTTTCACAGCTACTAGCACTTCCATCACCCACTTTATATGGGACTGCATAACTCTGGGTTGCCAGCACATTTTCAAACTGTACTGTTTGTATAATGCAAGGGTACAACAGCATTTCAGACTCTGTGACACAGACACACTCTGGGTTTTAGACCTTTATTAATGACATTGCACACTTTTCCACAGGCTCACTCTTTTATTTGTTTTAATGGTGTTTATGGCAGACATGTTCAAAACATATTATACCTTTATTAATAGGTTAGAACAATCTTTTTTCAGGCTCACTCACTTATGTTATATGACAGTGCCTGCAGAGATATTATTCCAGACATATGTTACCTTTCTTAATGGGTTACTACACTCTTTTTCTGCCTCTCTGACATTTTTATCTGACAGTACATGCAGAGGACTTATTCAGGCAATTCTATGGCTGTTTTATTGGACTACAACACTTTCTTTCATGCTCTCTCCCATATTTTATATAACAATACATGCAGAATAATCACTAACCTGCCTGGTGGTGCAGCCTTAGCAGCCTATCAGCATAGGCTTGCTGATTCGTAGCACGGTCACCTGCAGCTGTAAAGTAAATGAAGGGATATTGAGACATACCTATCTGTTATACATACTCCATTATCAATTCTTACATACTGCATTCCATGGCTACATATTAAGTTGTGGGGCATTCTGCATCCCACGGGCCTCCTGTATCCACTGGTTCAGGCAGTCTTGCTTTCGTCTCTTCAGGTCTGCATGGTGGTGATGGACCTGCTCACCAGTCCGAGGAACGCCTGTGGCACTGGTGAAGTCACGCGCTAACCGGTTCCAAGCCTCTGCCTTGTACTCCGTCCCTTGGAACTGGCCCTGCAGGAGTCTTGTCTCGTGACGGTGGACAAGGAGCCAAACCATGTATTTGGACTCCTCGATGCCCCAATGTTGCGCTCAGAAGCGTGAACCCTCTCCTGTACCTGCCATTCTGACTGCAAATGTGAGCTACAATCAGTTATGGCGAGTATTCCCGCCTATGGGGCTTAAATATGCTGCATTTCCCGCACTTTTTTGTGATTGGACATTTTGTAAAATTCTTGGCTGACTGCAGACCTGCTTAGTAATGGTTAAACTACCATTCGTACGTTTATGAATGTTAATAGTGGCTGCTTCCCCTATGTAATCATGGCTTAGTGGTTCTGTACTTTGATTATGATGCAAAGAGTCCTGGGTTTCAACCTTGTCATTCTTTTATTTTAATACTGTCTAGACAGGCTAGGGGGTGTGGCTGCGTTTAAGCAACTTAGCTCTACATTGCTCCCCGGTGCCCTATGGTGCCCTGGTTGGCGCGGCGCACACGTCGGCGCAAACACATTGCGCTGGGTAAAGTGCTTTTAAACTTTGGGCAACTCTATTGTGCTGGGTAAAGTGCTATTACACTATGGGCAACTCTGTTTAGCTGGGTGAAGTGCTATTAAAATATAGGCAACTCTGTTTAGCTGGGTAAAGTGCTATTAAACTATGGGCACCTCTGTTTAGCTGGGTAAAGCGCTATTAAACTATGGGCACCTGTGTTTAGCTGTGTAAAGCATTGCTTATCACCAGGCTATTATATGTCTGGGTCCTTTAAAAATATATATTTTGTTCATTGATACATTGGCCATGTCACTGCTTTTAATAAAATTTTAATCATATATGTCTGGTATTATTTCAAATACTGATTTAAAACATAAATAAGAAGGGGAGTGGTGGGACTCGAACCGTGAATGCTTTCTGTTTTTGCATACACTCTACCATTGCTCTATTGTAATTTGGTGTGATTTGCATAAATATTCTTTCTTATGCTCTTCCATATCAGAATTGCTAAGTCTAGCTAAGCAATGGGCACACCCGCGCGCACATGCGCAAATACGGGCAGCTATATCGTGGATTTAAAAAAAAAAATTTAAATTTTAATTATTACTTTATATAAGTGTGATGTGGGTTTACAGTGTCAGGGAGTGTGGTGTTGGGTGCAAGTACATTTGAGCGAACTCGCTCTTGTGTATTGACATTATCCTTTTTAAAACCTTGCAGGGACGTGCACATTTAGACTGCTCAGCAGTCAGACACGCCCCCTGCTTTCCTGCTCAGTCCGTGTAAGAGTTGCGGTTGAGTCAGCATGCCCTCATGAATATTCATGGCATGCTGATGTCAAACCGTTCAACTGCAGCCTCCGAGTAAGACTTATTAAGTCTTACATGGGGGATTAGTGAATCTGGGGGTGAGTAATGTCACATGGAGTGAGACAAACATGAGTAGACTTTATGCACTTTGCATTTTTTTTCTGAAAAAAGGCTGTAAGCCATTTCTGCTGTCTAGACATAACACTCCTTATTAAAGAGGTAGCAGAATGAATCTGCACATACCTTTTAGCATTATGACTTACATTTAAATTAATGTATTTTCTATAGGAGAAATAATGTTTATCAAGAATGCAGAACTGATAAAGGTGAAGCTATACTCTAAGTTAACAGTAAAATTCTGTGCACAGTAGCTTAAAAGTCAAGAGATCTGAGATTTTTATGTAAACATTCTAGTTTATCCAAATGAGCAGTTAGGGTTTGTCTTTGCCACGAGTTGACTATATTAAGTATTAAAGTACAGAAGGTGAGGACCCTAACATGGGTGGTACATAGTGATTAACCCCACAAAGGGAAATTTTTAGATTTGTCATCCATGAATCAACATAGTTTTCAAAGTTTTTTTTGTATAACTAGGTGACAGTGGCCTAATAGATAAGACATTGTCCTCCTAAGTGAGGGATTGTGGGTTTGATTTGGTACAAGTAATGTCTCTTTTGCTCATTTTCAGAGGGCTTCAAACTGTTTGGTGTCCATATCACTCATTTGAGAGTGTTCTGTTTCAATCCTTTACCATCCATGGCAGATAAGCACAATACTTTGCTAAATTGCTCTTCTATTTACAGTTTAAGAGAGAGGTTTTTGTTATATTTTTGTATTATTTGCTGTGTCACTGTCATTTTAAAGTGCCCCTGAAATTTACTATCATTTGTTTGTGATTTCTGCACTTTGTGAGCATTACTTAGGCATTTACTTGTTGCTTTATGTATTCCTGCACTTTTTGCAATAAAATAGTTGGATTTATATTAAGAAGAATTAGGTCCGCACTCTAGTGGTAGTGGTAGTAAAGAGTAGCTTGATCTCATTATAAGATGTAGGTACGAGTCTGGTCAGCTTTAAGTGTAATCTGTTGATTGACCAGAAGGTATTTTGATTGTTAAGTTACTTTCTGGGCCTATGTAAAGTCAGCACATTTGCACAGCTTTGGGCTCATTTCCAGAGAGCTTCAAAATGCTTGGTATCCATGCCATATATTTGAAAGTATTCTGCCTCAGTCCTGAGCCATCCTTGGCATAGGTAAGTACAACACTTTGCTAAACTGCACTTCTGTTTATAGTTTAAGCGGGCTGCTGTTGCAGTTTTGTATTATTTCTTGTATCTCTGCAATTTTAATAATCCGAAAGTGCCACTGAAATTTATTGTCATTTGTTGCTGATTTCTGCACTTTGTCAGAATTTTCTAGGCAGTGATGCATTGCATTTGCTTGCTGGTTACTATATTCCTGCACAATTTGCTGCAACAGAGTTGATTTTGCAATAAGAATGATTAGGTCTGCACTTTAGTGATGGTGGAGAGTTGCCAGATATTATACTGAGCTTTGGAGTAGATGTAGACAATTTGAAGTGAAAAGTTTTCTATAAAATTTCTGTCAACTTCCCAATACTTAGTTGTGATAGAGCGACTACTTTACACATTGAAGAGCACAGCCCTTTGAGTGTGCCCTTTGTAGCTTTTACTCTTACAGCATCCTAGCTAGCTAACTAGCTGTATACCCTCTTGGACAATCCCCTTGTAAAACATGTAAATAGAATTCATAATTATGGATGTGCACTATCCTACTATCTCTGAAACCATATTGGTGGATTCGGGCCTCCTGAGACAAGATAGCATTTGCTAATGCATACCTGCAACCATCAAAGTCTAAGTAAACTGCTATGGCATGTGAGAGATGTAACCAAACAGATTGTCGATAGCACACACATACATACACACAGGTACACACACAAACAGGTATACATACACACACACACACACACACACACACACACACACACACACACACACACACACACACACACACACACACACACACATGCACGCACAGTATGGATGAGACACATAGATCCTCATATGCTGGGGCTCTAAAATATAATCTTCCCAAACCTCAAAGGCCTCCCAGTCACTTACAATAAGCAAACTCATAAGCTGTCTACAAATACAACACCCACCACAACATGTATAGCCACATCACAAGGTGTCTTGGACTCCAGGCTCATAAGCATACCACCACACAACCAAATATTTTGGTTATAGACAACTCCATTGTGAGATACACAGATGTCCCACTCACTAAGCTGAGTAAGGTGACAGTCACAGTCAGATGCTTATCAGGTGTCAGGATCCATTAGATCACTCAAACACTCAGGTAATTGATTCACAGGTACTAGCATGACTCAGTCATAGTCCATTTTGGTATAAATTACCTAAGACTTACCTCTTTGGACTCTATGAAGAGAGACCTGATATAGCTCTCAGACTATATGTCCCAGGTCACTATAAGCCTACCATTGAGCAGTATTCTATTTTCACCAAAGTAGATGCTGCATTATGAACAAAACAACACCCAGAATGACAACTTCTTTGTTTTAGATGAGATGCTCTTTGTGATTACTTCTGAAATATAGATTGACAGCTGCTACATGGTGACTGATAGAGAGACAGCATTAAACCAAGTGTCCAATTCACTGATCAGAAAATCACTGGTGAGTGGGGTGTATTTGATACAGTGGACTTAGCTTCTGGTGTCATTTGAAGACTGCACAATATTTGTCTGCCTGGGAGGATATGGTTGACATGCCATACTGCTTTCCATGGGATAGTCTGTGTCTGCTCCCTCTAGAATTTTTAATATTGGCTAAAACCTTCTCCACACCCATAGTGCCTTTTTTAAGCATTGCAACCTGTTAAACATTCTGATATAGCTAAACCAGCTACCCAGGATAATCTAATTATAATAATTACTGATCAATGTCAGGAGTTTAAACAACAAACTCCCCTCCCTCCATCTCTCCTCACCCTGGAGAATATAGATGTCTGCCCAGTTACTGAGACATGCTTTAAAGACAGAAAGACCACCACAGCAGTACAGGGCTATAATGTCTTACACACATTTAGACCATCTGTTGCACAGTAAGGGAGAAAGGTGGAGGGGTCTTAATTCACATTTAACACAGACCTCAAAGCTGGTCAAACAGTATAACATGCTTGAGCTACTTCATGTCCAACTTATCATTAGCAAAGGCCCATACCGTATCTTGGCAACTTATGGCTCTCCCTTAAAATCCACAAAGCCCCTGCCACAGACATAAACATAATGGAGACTCTCTCCATTCAGTCTAGTACTGTATTCATATGTGACTTTACCCCAGACCTAAACTGGGAGTCATATATGATCTCAAACATGGAGGAGAAAGATTATCAGTACAAACATCCTGGACCACCTGCAAACCCAGCCAAACCTTGAAATTTTAAGAATTGTGCTAAGGCTAATTTACTACTATTAATGCTTAATTCTGTGTGCATGTGTGTGTGTGTGTGCGTGTGCGTGTGTGCGTGTGTGCGTGTGTGTGTGTGTGTGTGTGTGTGTGTGTGTGTGTGTGTGTGTGTTTCTGTCTATGTGTGCATGCATTCATGCATGTGTATGTGCATGAGTGTGTGTATGCTTGTCTGTGTGTGTGGTCATTGTAGCTGAACAGGGACTGCTATGAGCAAGATGTTTTCCTTAAGTCGTTACAGCAAAAATCTTACATCCTTTATTTTGTGGGTGACTGACTCTAATCTGCTCTGGCTGTACATGTATGAGTGGACCTGTGCTGACTTTATGCAGTTTTTTTTTCCTATATATCTTGGGTGACCATGTATTTCCTTTCTTCAGTTTTCCTCTAATTTTCTATAAAAATAAAATGGCACTAGACAGCATGAAGAGACAGCAGACTACCTCCCCAGCTATTGCCCTCATTCTACCAATTGGTGTCCTAAGGCAGTGTAAAAACTGCCTCATTCTCACTGAAAATGAACTCTTGCTTAACCTAGCAGATTAGGATGATGCCTCTGAAAGAGGAGCAAATACATAGCTAACCTGGTTTCAGTCCTCTCAAACTACCATGCATGCAGTGAGGATTATACTGTTTTATTCCCAGCCACACGAATATAACACCCTCCTACTGACAACACTGTCATATGCTGATTCCATTAAAAAAATCATTACCTAAGCCTCATAGAACTTTTAAGAATAGGCAGCAATGACCCCCCCCCTCCCATACATCTTCTACATACTCCCCTTCAACAAGTTACTAACAGCATAACACACCAGTGTCCAATATGAATACATCAGCCTCTGGAATCATCCTACAAATTGGTTACTCCATTGTCAGACAAACTGACTCCATGATCAGTAGGCAGATCAGATACAGCATTACTATCACCTGTCTCTCAGGATCCAGGAATTGTGAAAAATCTGTCATGAAAGCCTTGAAAGGTATTTAGAAGGACTTGATAGAACTTGCTACACATGTTTCAGTCAAGGAAAACACTTTAGTTTTATTCCACTCACCTAGAATAATACCTAGATTTAAGGAAAAGATAATTAGGTTCATAGTTTCATAGGTTGGTACTAGGCTATCGGCCATAGGGCCTATACAAGCCAAGCCATAACAATTCCCTGGCTATTTCTTCCCACACTATTTACTTCCTTAGACCCCAGTCTAGCAGGGTGACTGACGTGATCCTCGGGGTGAATTTCCTTTCTCCCATCCAATCATCAAGGTTTCTTTTGAAGAGGGTCAAAGAGGCGCTCTGCTTGACACGTATGGGCAGTCTATTCCAGAGTCTGGGGAGTCACTGGGTCAGGAGCCTATCCCTCCAGCATGTTTTGTTTATTATGATGACAAGGTTTAGATCCCTGGAGCATGTGGCTCTGAGGGATTGGGATTTCTTTAAGTGTAGAATGTCCAACAGCTCTGGGTTTGACATGGCCTTGTATGTTAAGCAGAGATTGCCTTGGAGTAGACGATATGCAACACAGTATAGCTAGAGATTTTTAAGGCGGTCAGCATAGGGCATCTGCTTTAGGCCTGTGATTTTTTTTAGTGAGGTATTTCTGCGGCCTTTCCAGTTGTTCCATTCAACAATTGGCCAAGTAGCTGATGTTATTCCATGGGGGTCCAGAATGTATTTCCCTACGTCTAGAAGATCTACTTGCTCTACTAAGAATTCTCTGTACCTCTCACTGAAGAGCTTCAAATTGCTGGCCAATCTCTTGCTACCCCCAGTGTGCTCTTTTTTAGGCAGTATTCATCTAAGACCATACCAAACTAACCATTAAATCAAATCATAAACTGGACAGCATCAGTGTGTACCTTCTCAGTGCCAGGACCCTTAATAACAACCTGCTTCATTTACAGGCACTTCTGCATCTGGGAAAAGACCTGTTTTTTATAGTGACCTAGACATGGTTGAAGAGTAATGAGAACGTCCCACTGATGTTGGGATTCTGTGACTATCATGCCTTCAAACCTAATAGTAACGGGGGATGTGTTTCAGTGTTCATCGGGGATTTTAAACCTTCAAAACTCATACCCCATGATCCTGACAGCTACCTCAACAAACTCCAGCTCACAATAGGTGAGTCAGAATTTGACTCCATAGCTTGTTATCATTCTTTTTCTGTGGTCCTATTAAACTACAAAATCTTCTTGGCATTCCTTGAAATAGTACTCGCCCAGATCAAAAACATTTCATGAATGTGCCTTGACAATATACCAGCTTATCTAATAAACAGTGTTAAGCAGCCACTTGCTGATCCCCTCATTAAGTTGTTCATCCTCAGCCTTGCCACAGGATATTTTCTTAGTGATAGCATAACGTGATGGTGATGATGAACCTTCATAATGGTGGCCCCACCACTGTCCCTGCTAAATACATACCCATTACCCTTACTAGTCTTGTTTGCAAAACCATGAAATTAATCATTGTTGTCTTCATAAACCACAACATTAACATTTTTATCAGTCTCATCCTGATGTTAAGGGTAGGTCATGCCTGATAAATCTTGTGTGATTCTTCGAGAGGCCACACAGGAGGAGACACAGGTCATACTATTCTTACTGCCTACTTAGGTCTGGCAAGGGCATCTGATAGCATACCTCATGATAGGATTGTTAATAAGCTAATGACCCTACACATAGATCTATATGTGGTAAGATGGATTGCAAACAGGTTCAAGAAGAGAACATGTTGTTAGGGATGGTAATGCCTTCTTGGTTAATGAAAAGGTGGCCAGTGCATTCCCCAGGGTTCTGTACTAGGTCCCTTTCTTTTTGGCATTTATCTGATCTAAAAACTGAAAACAATGATCTCTGGCTGACTAAGTTCACCAACTATTGTATGCTGGGTATACTTGTTAAATCAACCAGTGATATTAATATCATTCAAATGGAATTAGTACATGTTAACTCTTGGTCAACCATAAAAGGGCTCAATCTAAATTATATGACACGTAGTACCATCTCTTCAGAAGACAACAAATTCCTACTACCCACTGTATCAAATACACCCCACTCACCAGTGATTTTCTGATCAGTGAATTGGACACTTGGTTTAATGCTGTCCCTCTGTCAGTCACCATGTAGCAGCTGTCAATCTGTATTTCAGAAGTAATCACAAAGAGCATCTCATCTAAAACAAATAAGTTGTCATTCTCCATTGCTTTGGCCTGGTTAGATCCATTATAGAATATAATGCATCCTTTGATATGTATCTCCCAAGTCACACCAAACAAATAAAAAAATAAAAAAAAAATGCAGAAATTCCAAAAAAAAAAGACCATGGGCCTCAAAACTCTTAGTTATCAGGAAAGATTAAATGTACTAGTCTTGCACTTTGGGTCATGTAAGCTCTTGAAGAGAGATATGTGCCTTATTGTTTGTGTCTTCGGGGGACCCTGTTAACCAAGATCTCCTTTTTGCCATATCATATAGTGTTGCCAACACTAGGACAAGAGATTTTAATTTATAGTAAGTAACAAACAAAAACATTTGAAAAAAGTTTATTATCCAGAGCCTCCCCTTGCACTGTAATGCAGTGCCCTTGAATGTCAACCAACATGATTTCATGTTAGCCTTCAAATATAACTTAAACAAATATAGAGGCACCCAAAAATAAACTTCAGGACTCACAGGCCTTGCCCTCCTTAAAAAGGTTGGTAAAGTAGATATTGGCAAGGCACATTTGGCCGATGGCAGAATGTTCTAGTTCTTCCTATCATTCCCATGAAAAAAGACAAGACTGCTAGATGGCAGCCATTATTTTCTGGAATGAGACCTAGATCAAGACTATGGCTTCCTATGGTACTGTCTCTGCATGGTGTCCTGGGGGTGAAGTAATGAATCTAAACTCTTTCTTTATTTATAACATATAGAACATTGATACTGCCTGCATATGGACTCTTATGATGGTCCCCATTGTAAGGTGGATGACAAGCACTGTCTTGCTATAGCTGTCAATGAAGCCACTGTCATGTCTCACTCTGGAGAACAGTGTCCTACTGATTTCCAACCGGACCTTCAGACCCATTGGGAAAAAGAGGTCAGAGTAAGGGCACCTGAGATATATAGTAAGTGTCTCTGTCCACTTCGTATGGATATTTGCATTCCTGGTTAGTAACTTAAAAGCAGGTAATTAAAAAATTACATTTTACTCCACCTGTCAAGAAACTATTAAGGACAATAGTCTCCTTTTACCAGGGGAGGATGGAAGAACTTTCCAGGTTCAGCATTACCTATCTCTTTACTATTTTTATTTAAACGGTCTTGCTTAAGGAAATTTCCTTTTTTCATTAGTACATTAATATCATGACAGCTGCCACCATATGAGGCACCTCTACTGTGGCAAGCATAGTCCTGTGTACAAGTATAGATATGGCTGTTTATGGCTGAACACTTAGTTAGGTCGTTTATGTAACCATTGCACTTCAACTCCTGTACTGAAATGCCAGTGATACAGCAAAAGATAGGTACAGAAAAGCAAGTAATCATACTGACTCAGAATAATGTTACAGCATTTTGTAGGTAGCATACCTCTTCTAGACCTGAGAATAATAGGGACAGGAGGTAGTACACCCTCTAAAGGTTTGCTGTAATAGCCCTCTTAGGATAGCACATCATGGTTAAGCACCTTTTAGCTATCAGGCAGTTGTGGTGCTCATCAATTTCTAATTATGTTTGCAACAGTACTTGTATATAGTATCACATAATTTGTTATAATGTTTTCTTATACAATTCATGCATTCTTTTAATGCAGTTTCTCCCTATTTCTTTCCACCCTCCCTTTCTTTTTCACTGTCTTTGCTTTTTAAATTATGTTGTTATGTTTGTTATGTTATTCCTGTCACTTTATATTTCAGTTTTGTACAATTGTCACAGCAGTGTGAGTACCTAGGCTAGCCCCAGCCTCTACCCAATAAACAGCTGGAGCTGCCTCTCAGTTGGCTGCTTCAGAGTGAGAGTATTAAGTCAATATTCTCTGACCCTGGTGGTGCTTCACCAGCTGAGAGTGCAGTTGGTCCAGCTGGTGGACCTGACAGGGGTGGTCCATACGTCACCTGCAGAGAAGTGGTGGAGAAGCTAGTGTACCAGTAGATGGATGTCTGCATCACCCAACTGAAAAGTCTCCTCTTGTGGCTATCAGAGTCATATCCCTACCTGATCTTGTCAGCAACATTCAAGGAAGGACCAATTTGGGAGGGTAGATATGGTACTGTCTGACCTATCCTTGGGAGTGACATTGGTATGGTGGTATATGCAGGCCCAGCCTTTGGTCTACTGGTGCTCTAGGCAAAAGGGCTCCACAGCATCCCCCCCACACACACACAAACCACCTGGTGCCTCCATCCTGGTCTACCTACACCACCCTGATTATTTTTTTCTTCCTTTTTTCACAGTTTGTTTTACTCTTCAGTTTTTCCTGTATTCTTTCAACATATTTTAAAGAAAACATTTCTTTGCTACAAAAAAATAACAAATGAATACTTGAAAAGCACCCTTGCTACTTAGCCATCCATCTAGTTGGCCTATGCCTAAGGCCAACTATGGGTATAAGAGCCCATACCCACTCTATCCACCAACCTAGGTGTATACCTTTCTTTATCCCCTGTTAGTAGTCCAAACCTCTCAATCATCATGTCTTCCCTTTGTTTGTCTAATGTTGCTAACCCCCCCCAGTGTGTCAGTACATCCTCTGTCAATCTTGCATGTGTTATGTGTCCATGTGTTTGTCCCTGCTACCTGTCTTCAACCTCTTATCATACCTTTCCCTTCCCTTACATTCTTCCCCAGCTTTCCCTCCTGAGAAAAAAAATGGTCACATGTCTCAGAAAAAAAAACTGCTATTCCTCCCCATCTTGCCCCCATTCTTTTCTTACCTGCCTCCTTGTGTGTTTTCCTCTGCTCAATGCCCTAATTTTTCCTACTGTTCTATACTCTCATTCCACCCTTATTCTGGGTGCAGTGGCCCCTTTAAAGTATCTGACCACTTTTCTCGTCTTATCACTTCTTAGAGCACATGCATACATGTAGGATCATACATTCTCTAAGATCTTTAGATTTTGTCATCTAATTCCATAGCTGCTACTGTGGCTTCCTCTCTGCGTGCCCTGCGCTGGGCACAAGTGAGGTTAGTAATTAGCTGCAGCTTGATCTCTTGAGTTTTCATTCTGTTAATGGATAATGAGTTTTGAGCCATATCATAGCCAGATGAGAACATGCAAGTAGCTAACCACCATCACAGTGAATATGTTTCTGAATCCCTCATAAGGTCAGTCCCTTTCTGCTGAGACAAATTTGTTGTGTTTCAGTTTGCATTATAGAAAGGTCATAACAAAATGTGATGGGATCAGATGCCTGGCACAGATTTCTCTTTCTTTTTGAGGATCTTAGTTCCATATGTGTTGGATAAGATTTCTCATCACTTCACATAAAAAACAGGGATTTTATGAAGCAGTTTGCAAGACTGAATAAGACAAGAATTAAGACTGTCTTGAATGAGTGATCTTATTTGCAGACATTGAATACTTCTTGAATGTTTTCTAAACTGGATAGTGAAGCCCTTCCAAATTTGTTGTCCATCTTTTGAGGCTATGACAAGTGATTGCAATGTTGCTGAGCATTCTTTGTTTCTCTAAGGTGGTGGTAGAGGTAAAGCAAGTACCTCTATCAGCTGTTAGTAACCTGAATAGACTGCTGAAATGGAAGTGGCACTGTTATCTTGAAGATATGTCATGTGACAACAAGCCTTAATAATAGTCCTGATGGCATATTAGACTAAGCATTATGGACTAGAGGCAGCAGTTCAATGTTTTTCACATTTTATGCTCAGAAAATCTATGGATTCAGTCCAGAAGATGTCAGCTGAACGTCATTTACCTGTGAAGACTGCTGTACTCAAAAGGCTGAACAATACTGGACAGTAATAAGTGGATGTTTAATTCCAGGTTCTTATTTATTATAGTTCTTATTTCTTAAGCACTTTACAAGAAAATGTTTCTCATATAATGTAAAATGACAAAGAACCTATAAATAAATATAAAACATGCAATGATTTGTTAACATAATTCTTCACTAAATTAGCAAACATGTTAAAATATATAGTAACAGCATTTAAAAGTCTGTGACAAGTAGCGCAACTAAAAAGAAAGTAATTGCTACTATGCAGACACACTCACGCACAAAATGCTGCCACTAAACTCAAGCAGAAAATAAACTCCAAAAGTTGTAAAAAAGGCATTTTCCTAGCATTTTTAATCGTCTGAAAAGTTTTTTCATAAAACAGTTCATAGTAATGATCCAACAAACATTTGACAGGGATGGCTCAATTCAAAGCAAAAATCATGTCTCAGAACTAAAAATGAAAGCTGACTACCATAAAAGGAAAACGCTAAAATAATTAAAACCAAGCTGCACCAAAAACAGTTTCTTACACCTCATGGTCTCCTGATTCAACATAATTTAGCAGACAAGCTGGAAAAAGGCAAATCAATAAATGTGCCTCCCTTTCTTCGAGCAAAAAACAACATATGACTTTCTCACAGTCTCCATTGATCTGTTTCCATTTTGGCTAAAACTACAACTGAAAGTCCAGGTGGAGAATGCAAGAATCATATTACTTCTCATACCTCCTTCCTGTTGTCTTTCAACTGTTCAGCAACAAAACATCATCAGGGACACAAGCCGGCACACATGCAGAAGCACCAACATACCATCCAGCAACATTCATCATCATGAAAACTTAACATCCAAACCAAGGGGAAAATAAGTCAAAGCAAATTCATAATGAAAACCAAATTATGTAGATGACTCCATGCTCTGGCAGCCATATACCATTATTGTTGAGAACTAAACTATGACACAACACCTTCTACCCTTGAATAATAAAAGGGCTAATAAGAGACATGATATCTGATATTTAAGTGACTCCATATAATATCACATAAATCAGAAATCTCAACACTCATGTCCTGAACTTTGAGTGTTCACATGTCAGGAGAATTCATTGTAATCTGATGAGGTTCACTCATTTGCCAGCATCACCAAGTAAATCAACTGCTTTATACATGGGCAACTACAAAAGATTGGAAAAACAGTTGTACAAATAATATATGTTTTATTTTATTTATTAGCTAGATTATATAGACCTGTTTGGCATAAGTGCATCTTTTTAAGAGCAACCTATTGGTTAAATGACTTGCTCAGTCAAGAAAGGAAGTCAATTGAAGGACTGTATTGTGAACTACTTTTACAGTTTGCAGCTTGAAACCTGTGTGTGTTGTTAAAAGAAATCCACTTACTACTTAATCCAGATAATCACAAACATACTAGGATCATTAATTGCACATTACCATATGAACTTTCCACAGTCAGTCCAGTGAACAAAGGCTTGTGGGATGGTCAGCAAAGCATACTAATGCAATTTTCCAGCTGATATGTAATGAGAAAAAATGAAAGATGACATAGTCAGAGAAGTATATCCACAAATTAAATAGACTAGAATATTATATGGTTCATCTGCAGTCTTTTTATCAGTTGACCTATCAATATTGTAACATATCAGTTAATACGGTGCAGGAATGTTGCAGTTTAGCACATGGACCTATAGCCCTTGAGTTCATTGCTCAGTCCTAACTTTTTCCCTAGTACTCCACTTTTTCATCTTCTTCCAAATCCATGCTGGTTAACTGGATTCTCTAAATCCTCTATCTGTTTTCCATACATCCTTATGTTTTTCTTCCATGCCAGAAAGAGGACCAAGTTTATTTATACTGTTAATAATGAAGAAAAATGGAGTGGGAAGATTATTTCTTTTTGTGCTCTTAAAAATATTCATGCAGTGTAGTTAATATGTAAAATATTAAAAAAAAACAAAGATCTGAAAGTCAGTTATGAGGCTTACAGTTCATAATGTTTGCAATTTTTTAGAATTCTGACACTGGGCTAATGGATTGTAAGAAGTATGCAAAAACTTATAGGGAATCTTTGGTGATAACAACTAATAAAATGTACACAAAGATATAAGATGAGTCTGGATTATGCAAAATGATGAGATACATCATGTATTTCTGCTACAAAGTCAATATTTTGCAGGAGTTAAAAAATAATTGTCAAAGGAGCTAATGCAAGTGCATTAAAATATAGACATAAGATATACTGGGAAAAGCTTCCTACTACGGGAAGTTGCGTACACATCTGAAGGAGGAAGAAAGCAATGTACAGACCAGTGTAACAGAGAGCAAGGGTAAGTGAGACCTGAAATATGTTTGACTGATATATTTAAAGACTTTTATGTGGTACTAAATCAATTTTTTTTCTTGTTTTCCTGCTTTGGCCTGTGCGCGTTTTTACAACTATAAATGCATGCAAGAGCTATGATCCCTGCAGTCAACCTGCATTCATAATTCTAGGCAGCTAGACAGGTAATATAGATAGAACTTCACTCCAGTATCCAAGGAAACACAGAAGTGAAGGGAGGTAATGAGGAAAGGATCCATAAGCTCAAAGGATGAGCGGCGGTAATTACCTCATGAGATTCCTCACTACTGCAGCACGCATCAGAGCTATCTGTCACTTATTAGTAAAACTGTTGGATCAGAGCTGTTAGTTTTGATGGCAGTTACCCATATTGTGAAAACGAATTCAGAAAACTAGATGTCTAGATGTTAAACATTATTTAAGAAAAACTCTAAAAACCATTTCAGACATGCAGTTCTTCGACTGCTGAAGAATGTGACTGCTACTTGTGTGGAAGATAATTTCTATTTGTAAGTCTTCAAAATTAATTTCTATACTTGATGAATCTGAGCAGTTTCTGGATGCCAGAATTAATTATGTACAGCAAGTAAGTTGGTCATCTGGTGGTGATGAATGCAATGACAGATGAAAAACTGGTGGAGTAGACATGCTACTTGTTTCACTAACAGAATCTGAATGCAGTAAATATATCAGATCTATTGCATATACTATTTAATAGTTTGTGTCACTGAATCTTATAGGGCAGGATTCACGAAGGCTTGCACGGAGTGTAAGAGACGTGCAACACTCCATGCAAGCCTCGCGATCCAGGAACAGCCCTAAACTCCGTGTAAGAGACCATCTAAAATGTCTCTTACACGGACCGGGCGTGAACATGCTAAATACCTCACTTGCAGCCAAAAGGTATGCAAATGAGGTATATTAGCGATCCACGAAGCAGAAACCAGTCCGGGTAAGAGACGTTTTAGCTGCAGAAATGTACTCAGTTGACAACTGAGTACGTTTCTGCAAATTCCACAACGGAGCCATGTCAGCTCCAAAAAAAGGGTGCATATGACTCAGGCAGCATGCCAA
The DNA here is from genome assembly GCF_019279795.1 of Protopterus annectens. NCBI lineage: Eukaryota > Metazoa > Chordata > Ceratodontiformes > Protopteridae > Protopterus > Protopterus annectens. The sequence goes on along the minus strand of NC_056731.1, from coordinate 697,223,746 downwards.
TGGCCAAATATATGGCCATTGGCAATATAACCCGATGCAAAAATATTAAAAATATTATTTTTTTTTTTGGCGATCGCCGATGTTTAAACCCAGCGCAGCCCCACACAAACGGGCTGCGCTGTATAAAAACATAAAAAAGAAGGTTATAAACCCACAAATGTGGGTTTCATGCAATACAAGGAATGACAATGCAGGGACCAGCAGACCAAAAACAACATGGCCACTGTGTAGTGGTTGCTAAGGGGGTAAGCTGAGTCTAAGACATGTAACTAAGCATTAGTAGGCAATCTCATGTAAATGAGGGTTAGGATACTGAATCTCACAGTCACATAGCAAATGAGCACAGTCTGAGTAGTGTAAGAGATACACAAGGGGGAGGAATAGAGTAGGAGATAGGTGACATCACAGGGGGGGAATGGTAGAAAGAAATGCAGTTCATTGGAGGCCAGTATAACATGACAGATGACAGACACAGATCATGGAAAGAGGTGTGCCACTAGATAAGTCATGGAAAGACAAGAAATGGAAGGTGTACACTGTTACTTACACCAAAGTTTCTTGCTGGGCATTATGCCATGTGCGCACCATGAAGCACGAGTAGGACAGTGTGCACGCGTGTAAGGCAGTCTGAGCATGTGGGAGCGTGTTGGGAGATGTTTAACACTGTTTGCGCTGGTGTGCATGCGTGTAGGGCAGGCTGAGTATGTTGGAGGCTGTTGGTAGACATGTAACAGTGTTTGCGTGGGTGTACGCGCGTTTTAACCCGAATAAGTAGATTCTGAACCATGTAAGCACGTGTGCGCACGTGTAAGCCACTGTGAGCGTGTTTCTGATAGTATGCACGTTGCTCCCTCCTGAGGAAACAGAGAGGAAAAAGGAAGCAACAGAATTACTAGGAAGCTAGCAGGGATAACTGCTGAAGCTAGCAGGTGAAAACAATTAGAAGCAGGCAATTACACAGGCAGAATAGTAGCCCAGCCCAGCACTTAAAACTCTGCAAACAGTAGTGCAGGATGTTTCCCTTAACAGACACTGCAAGACAGGAGTAAGCTAATAGAAGTGAAAACTGAAAAAGCTTCACTCAGAGCAGAAATGTTAGGGGCTGCCATAGCTGTCATAATGAGACAGAGGCGACTTGCTGAGGGTGGTGACAATGCAGATGGTGCCAGACAACCCACAGTGAGGAGACGGAGAAGAGTGTACAGGCCGAGGGTCACCTACCATGGGTTACATGAGCTGGAGATAGTAGAGAGCTATAGAGTGGACAGAGAGCTCCTGCAGCAAATTGTTGAGCTGTGCAGGTCACGCCTCACACACAGAACCAACAGAGGGGAACCTATCCCAGTGGAAACCAAGGTATGTGTTGGCCTAAGAATACTAGCAACAGGTACCTTCCAGAGACCAACTGGCGATATGATGGGGATATCACAGGCATCAGCCTCCAGGGTACTGCACCAGTTCCTGGATGCCATGTCAGCACATGTCAGTGATCATGTATATTTCCCCAATGCCCGTGAGGTATTGGCCAGCAATATGCGTCTCTTCCAGCAAATGGCGGAATACCCTGAGGTAGTGGGTGCAATAGACTGCACGCACATACGCATCAAAGCACCAGCCGGTGAGCGGGGTTGGGCCTACATTAACCGCAAGGGCTTCCCCTCCATCAACTGCCAGGTCGTGTGTGATGCCCAGGGCATAATAATGAATGTGTGTGCTGGCTGCCCTGGGAGTTACCACGATTCCCACATCTGGCATTTGACGCAGCTGTACCAGACATTTGCCAATGGGGACATCCCACACGGACACCTAGTGGGGGATGCAGGTTATGCACTGGAGCCATGGCTGATGACACCCATCAGAAACGCACACACACCTAAACAGGAACGCCATAATGAGGCACACGCACAAACACGTAATGTAATAGAGCGTGTGTTTGGGCTGCTCAAGTCACGGTTCCGGTGTCTGGACTCATCTGGTGGAGCCTTGCAGTACACACCAACTACATGTACCCAAATTGTCATGGTATGTGCTATGCTACATAATATGATCTTGCAAAAACAGCTGCAGCAGGACCAGCATAGGGCCGGGCCAAACAGCCCCCCACCATTGCCAAGGCCATCACAGGCAGAGCGTGACTCGGAGGAGGAACAACCTGAGCCTGCCCCAGTAGGCAGAAGGAGGCGTGCCCAGTATGCCCTGGCCTTGGCAAAGAGGCAACGCATAGCACATACACTGGCACAGTAGGAACCTTGGGAATGATACCCCCTCTGACTCACTCAAATAATAACATGGATGCCTAAAATGACATGACCTGCTCACAAACATGTACAGGGAAGTGTAATATGCATCCGACAGAGGCAGCCCTGCAGCACCACCTGAGGCATGAATGCCATGTGTTAAGTAATGTAACACCATGTACTATATGCACACATGAGCACCCTGACTAACATCCACCCTCACCAAGCCTGAAGCCACAAAATGACGATGGGATGATCAAGTGCAATAACTGGCTGAAGTAATGCAGTTAGTCAAAGGTGAGCCAATGTGTTTCAGGCTGGGAAGACATGCGGAGCATGACATGATGCACCACCTGCTAGGGGTGGCGTGCACCTATCATGCCATGCCCCATGGATACTGGCAAAGGCTGTCAGTACCCACAGCATGCCCTGAATAGGTAAGTCTCAAAACACAAACACACCTTCATAGGTTCTACAAGGGATAGGAACCTAGATGTAATGCTACCCAATGACAGATGTATAAACAGCAAGATGTGTGCAGTGTAAACGCACACAGTATGGAGAATGTAGATACCAGTCCTGTAATAGAGAACTGGGTCAAGGCTCACATCAGCACCCTAACACTACCAGGTCACACCTCATACTGTGCTGTACAGCCGCAAAACATGGAACAAGCTACAAAAGGAGGGTGACTAGCAAGAAATGGCAAGGATAACCACACCCCATGTTGGTACCACAACAAGAAGCAGCATGGATTAGCCATGGTCAAATACCAATGGCTAAAACCGCCTCCCAGTATATAGCCTGCTGCAGACTACTGTCCTAATACCAGGAACTGCACCTGGCCTATGTCGGAATACATGAATATATCAAGCCCCCAAACCACATTATATTGCTTGACTGAAAATACCCAGACATACACCGGGAGCATTATACTAGCACCAACACAGTAGGAGAAAATTACCCAGATTCCATAAACCAAAATGCCCAGGAACAATGTACCACTCCCACAAGAGGGGTAAGCATACTGGATGTGATAATCAGCAACATGTGTACTGGATGGCAAGATGAGAAGTGTACCCCTCACTGGTAAGACCAGACCATAGAGTAATCACACTGGATATACACATCCTGACCCCAGCCCCTGGCCAGATTATCACAGTGAAAAACATGTGTAAAGCATAGGTTGCAGCCCTCAAAACCGATTTTGAATCCACAAAAGGCCCTGTGCAAGTGCAGAATATGGGACACACCACAGAACATGTTATACAGGCATTCCATGAACACAGCCAGGAATGCTTGGAGTATGCAATCACAAATAACAACAACACACAATGCCATACACGCAGGCATCTGGCATGCTGGACTCCAGCCATTACCAAACTATGCAAGAGAATGAGGAAGCTACCACATGATAGAGCAAACATAAAAAGGGAAGTAATCACTGACCAGTAGTATGGCAATAACATATGTCCACACATACAATCCACTAAGTCCAGCCAAAACAAGTAGAATCTGTGAATCCAGAGGCAATGTGACACCAGTCCCAAGTACACAGACAACCACAATACCCCCCAATAAATACAAATATATGTGATAGATGCATCCATGTATCCAAACCAGAGGTTGAGCTCCACCAACTCAGTACTGTCAAAACTAGTCAGGAGGAGAAGGTAACCACATACACCACAAACCCAGTTCCACATAGACCTACCACAACTGTAAACCAAACACATAAACACAGACAAATATTCCCGGAGGCCTTAATTACAAACACACCACACCAACAGAAGCCTCCAAAGTAGATCACAAGCAACCACAACCTTCAAACATAGCACATGCAACGAATAGTACGCAAAGCTGGTGTGCCAAACAGTCACAGGCCAGATGGAGAAACAACATGGAGAAACAACATGCCTGATACAGTCGTAATAGGAGTCTGTATAGGCAGACACACTGCTGTCCCACTCACCAGACTGAACAAGGGAAAGGGTAGAGTAAGCTGCCTGTAGGCTGCCACAAAATGCCACATAACACAAGTACGCAGGTCACCCCAAAGCAAGCAGAAATATGATGCACTCAATGTCCATGCTGATGTGAATTACCTGAGATGTACCTCCCTGGTCAATATGAAAAGAGACATGGATGGTCCCTCTGAGTATGTACCCCAGGGCGGTATGACACTGGCTGTGTGCAGCATCCAACCCTCACCAAGAATGATGCCACAGTACAAACACAGAATGCTCATGTTTAACAGCTGGCACAGTTACAGCTGTCAGTCCAAGAGGGTCTAATGTCTGTCTGCTTGAGATGTCAAGCATGACAAGCCATGCTGCTGTTCCAGGGATGGCTTGCAGCTGTTACCCGTGCGTCTGCATACTGGATAATGCCTTTGCCGCCTCCATAGTGCCGTATGTAGGCACGGCCTAAAAGACTACCCACCACCCTAGAAAACATAAGTGGTAGGAAACATAAGGGTAATGCTGACCAATGCCAGATGTGTAAACTGCAATATGCATGCCCCTGAGGCACTTCCCATTATGGAGAACATCGATGTCAGTGCAGTGACAGAAGCCTGCTGCAAGCCTAGTGATAGCACACCAGCACTACTAGGTTATACCACATATCATGTGTTATGGCCCCAACACCTGCACCAAAACATCAAAGGAGGGGAGTATCCATATGCAGCACAGACACCCATATTGCCAGGTAACTGACAATGCACAAAGCAGCGGAGACCACCCATGTGCACATAACTGTAGTCAAAACTGCTGTACAGTCTGTAGCATGCGACAGACCACACTCTCACACACAAGAACTCCACCCAGACATCCGAAGACACTGGACAGTATGAATGTCCCACCAAATACCAGACAAGGTACACACAAATTACCACATAGGTGTCAAACCATTATGTATGCAAGGAGTAATCAGGGACCTAGGGACACAGGTCGAAATTAATCTGTCATGTGACACCCACAATGCCAATGTGGCTATGAAGATTATCGATATTGGACACCGTATCATGAAAGGATTCACATCTACATCAACAGAGGTCACTGTGCCACTGTACTGTTCCCTTATCAGACCCATAATCTAGTACAATGACTCATATGGGATGTACCGTACGTGACACCTGCAGCGGTTCGGAAGACCTCATAGTTACCCCACCAACAGGATGAAGGGTGTGAAATATATGTCATATGCTGCCTGGCTGTAGACACCCCAGCTGACTGCAGTCACACACTGCCTACACAGAGGCATTGTATGTCTGTTGTACAAGGCTATGTCCAACACAGGAGTAATGGACATGCTCCACCACAGGAAATCAAAGCCATTGGAGCTGTGAGAGTCACAGATGTCAGCCTCAACACATAATGAAATAAGATGTGCTGGAGGGACAGATACATAACCCAGAGGCTCCCCACACCCAGAAACAGGATCCCAATTCATGGTAGGCAGAGCCCCTCACTGACACCCCTCAACACGAATATTGCCAAGTGGATGGATGACCGTACATGTATACTGGGGGTCCTCACTGTGTCACGACCAGACAGAGGCACAGTGAAGAACTTCATAAATGCCCATAATTGAACATAGCAAGGGGTGCTGAAAGACACACACACTCTGGCTAGGCTTACTAATGGCCTAGGGTGTATAGCCTAGTATGAACCCATGAACCTATGAAGATACAAAACGTACAGGACACTAAGGATAATCACAAGGGTTACCCAACTGATGGTAGGAACCATGTTGGGCATCCACAGATATGCCCTGAATCACACAGATATTACAAACAACATACCAAACACACACACATATTGCTAACATACAACCTGTCAGGTGCAGTGCAAACACACACCCCCCCTCCCGAGTGCAGAATACCTATCCCAGCAGACTGATGGTCCCCTGACATTGTAGATGCTGAGGTAACAGCCATCATCTGCAAAGCAGAACACACAGCAGCAAAGGTATGTGATGGTGTCCTGTGCTGAGGCCAACATGGACTCCAAGAATAATGGAATGCCAAATCACACTACTGCCCAATGTCAGTCTTACCACAGGATATGTACCCAAAGAGCAGTGTACAACAACAGTGGTCCATCACAACACAGGTGTTACCTGAATGGATACTCCAAACTACTACCCCAGGATCCTGACAAGCTTGTTCTGCACAGCTACGGAAAGGATCAGTATGTACCGCAGACAGAAGGCTATTGTGGACCTACTGATACTGGACCCTACACAGTGTGGCTGTCGTAACTGCAGAACCTGCCCCTAAACATGTCTAACCCATTTGAAGCAGTCATTAAGGTCATTGATGAGGGCAATGTGGTCCACACAGCATAGCTGGACCGTGCACATGCTTCTAGACAATACCATACGAGTCCAGTATGGATATGTTCACCAGCTTAAATATATACCCCTATGTCAGTAGAGGGGTTGCAAACCAGACCAAGGACAGAACTGACATGATCAGACATGCCGCATCCATGTCAGACTACAAAGCGGATATGAGTGGCATCCCACAAGGCCTGGTCTTGCCCCCCCCACCCCCATTCTGTATATATGTCCCATAGGTATAGGCCAACATGGAAGGACTGTGACTGAACATGTATGCAGAGGAGTACAAACAGCCCACCATATCCGACCCCCAGCTGACACAACCAACCCACAAAAGGGCCACCTACAAACAGACAACTGTAGCCATAGCCATGTCAGCAAGCTAATTGCAGAACTGTGTATAGACAACCACCATGGATATACAGCAAGTGTCCACAAATTACCACACAGGTGTTAACCCATGAGGTACCTAACATGTAATGTGAGACCTGGGTACAAAAGGTGATAGATATCCTGTACTGGACAAACATGTGGCTGTAGTGTTCGCAGAAACATGTACCATATACCCACCCAAACATGAAGGATGGCAGATGCAGATAAGGGGAACTCACTGTGGCTCTGCAGTCATTCTCCATCAGCGTCACAACTGACTACAATAGCCCCTGTGGGATATACCGCAGCAGACACCTCCATCAACTGTAAAGTCCACAACAGTACCCCACCAGGGGTAGCAAAGAGCATGAACAGATGCCATGTGTTGCCTGAGTAAAAAAACTGCAGCCCCACACACCGCCATACTTCCCAGCTACAGGAAAGCTGTGCCTGATGTATGAAGCTATGTCCAACCTGGAATGAATGAACATGTTGCACCTTGTACAATCTGAATGGCAGTGAGCTATGCACATGAGAGACCTGAACCCCAGCACTGACATACATAGGACAAGCTGTACAGAATGATCCATAACACAGAAGGCATCCCCACTCTTCAGTAAACTCCTGGTACAGGTCAGCCAGAGAGTCACATATCGACACCCCACAAGAGGAATCCTGATGAGTGTATTGGAGATGGTAGGCTAACCCTGGGTATCACTGTTATGTCAGAAGTAGACGGAGGCACAGTATACTAACCATGACATATGTCATGGCAAACTCCAGTTACAATCTGTGTCGAAGGACAAACACACCCCGTGACTAGCATCAGAAATGGCCTAGGGAACATCGTGAGTGTTTGCCAATGTCCACCCATGTTGTGGAATACACTAGCAATGTTGGACGAGCCTGGTGTAGGTAGTCCATATCTGAACATATTGCAACATGGTGATATGTGCACAACTGGCCCCTACACAGTTTGTTGTGCTCACTATGAAGATGTCAAGCAGTCATAGGACTAAAGTCCAGGATACTGTCCACCACAGTGAAAGTACTGAACCAGTACACTATATGGTACTACAGTGTTAGGTCATTATGAAAGTATGTTGAGAACTGTCTGCAAAGTATCCCATGCAATCCCTGCAGGCACAGTATAATCCCTGTTGTGGCAGACATGAAGCAGTTGGCCAGTTAGTACACAACATGACACCCAACACACAAGCATAAACGTGAGATATTGTTGAAGTTCACACACACCCAAATATGTGGTGGACTTCAGAGTGCAACATATGGAAAGCTCACACTGGGCATGCTCGCACACTTTGATAAATGAGGCATATGTCAGACAACATGCCATGGAAAGGCTGAACTGGGCATGCTCACACACTTAGGACATATCTCCGTTTAGCAGTTGGCCACACATATCTGGTATTTGTACGTGTCAGTCCAGGAACCAACCACAACACAGCAATCAGCCCAGTGCACACAGTAAATGACTACAGAGACATAAGTGATATAGTGGATCGCCATCATATGCAAACATCTTCCACAGATACACAAGTCGGTCATAGGAACAGGGAATGCTATGGCAATAAAGACCTGCAAACAGTAGAACAGCACAACAAATATTGTGCATCCGACAATTGAACATATGGGTGTAGAGGTCAATACTAGGCTTGTTGCCCTACGGAATGACAGCTCAGCCAGAGAGTGCTTGGCATCTGCATCCCCAGGACAGTAGGCTACTGTGCCACTGTAAAGTAGGTCACAGAAGGCAACATGTGAGTCTAGTGATCTGTGCCTCTGTCAAGCAGGGGCACCGTGGAGGTCCCAGGGATTGAATGTGCTAAGCCACAGCCATGTTGTCGGTGTGTGCTGTGAGAGGGTTGGTGAGGCTCTCTGACAGTAGGTGTCTGTCAATAACAGACTGAGGGGAGCCCTATCTGCATTCTCTGGACGATTCCACTGTCAACACTGTGTTGTAATGAGTATGTGTGAATGAAGTGCCGTGCCGGAACTGTTCACAGATGTCCTCCCTCTGTGGGCTACAGCTTTGCAATGTATTAGGTCACTCTGTCTGTTGTATGGCGCATATATGGCTGGTGTACAGCTGACAGGTGTCTTGTTGTGGAGCAGTCATGGGTATATGTGGGATAGCATGACCAATGCAAACCATACACATGCTCATAGAATGCAATTGTCAAGGATTATGCTGAGTGGCCAGAATAGTCCTCCAGCATGGGTCCTCTGAAGTCGTCCACCCCAGTCTACACAAGTGTAGAGTCTGCTTGTGCTAAATACAGTTTGTGTGCAGTGACAACCTTGCCTGGGGTGGAGATGGGATATGGATGTCCAGGGAAAGGTGGGTATGGTCAGATATCAACAATGGTGGTCTACCTCTGGTGTGGAACAGTGAGTACCCATGTTGCAGATGGACAGGTGCAATATGTATTCCCCCATGTGGCTGTGGTGTGTGGTTCTGCCATAGCACATGGACCCACAAATTGTACTGGCTGTAGGGTAAAGTGGTAGAGGCCTGAGTAGTTCTCACACACAATATGCCTGTACCTGATGTTAACAACTGGAATGGTGTATGTGAACACCTGCATATCCTGGCACTGTTCCCAGGAAGCTAAGTGTGTGTCCTGGATGTGGGTGTGGTGTTCTGGACTGGTTGTGTTGTGTGTTACAGGTCCTGTGGTCCCAAAGCATGGTATAGAACATAACCTGCCAGTGCGATGTGCATATCTGACCCTGACATAGGTGGCTGCAAATGCATATATATGCTATCCCCCACCTGACAGGTAGTACTACATCTACATACCTCTGTAGAAATAAAGATGTCAGCACCCTATAAATACTACAGGTGCAAAACAGAGGCCCAGTAATTTGGATAGTGCGCTCTGCTAATGCATCTCCCTCAAGTGTCATAATATAGTTAGGTAGGGGTTCGAATCCTGCAAATGCTCTGTGTGTGGGTGGCTGAGTGGGGTTTGTTTGTGTGAAAGGCTGTGAGAAGGAAATGTCCGTTTTGGCAACTGGGAATACACACTACAGGATGCACATTCCCCTTTCTAAACACTGATGATGTCAGCACTCTATAAGTATAGCAGGAGAAGGAAAACATCTCAGTAATGTGAATAGCGTGCTCTGCTAATGTGTCCATCTCGAGTGTCATAACATAGTTAGGTAGGGGTTTGAATCCTGTACGTGCTCAGTGTGTGTGGAGGGGGTTAGTGTGTGTTCAAGACTGTTTGAAAGAAGTATCCCTTTTGCCAACTAGGAGAATACACTACAGGATGCACATTCCCCTTTCTAAACACTGATGATGTCAGCACCCTATAAGTAGAGCAGGAGAAGGGAAACCACCCAGTAATGCGAATAGCGCGCTCTGCTAATGCATCCATCTCGAGTGTCATAACATAATTAGGTAGTGGTTTGAATCCTGCAAGTGTGTATGTTTGGATGAGGGGGGTTAGTGTGTGTGCAATTTTGTGTGAGGGAAATGTCCCTTTTGGCAACTGGGAGAACACACTACAGGATGCACATTCCCCTTTCTAACCACAGATGATGTCAGCACCCTATAAGTACAGCAGGAGAAGGGAAGCCTCCCAGTAATGCGAATAGCACGCTCTGCTAATGCATCTGTCTCGAGTGTCATAACATAGTTAGGTAGTGGTTTAAATCCTGCAAATGGCAATTGTGTGTGTGTTTAGATGAGGGGGGTTAGTGTGTGTGCAATTTTGTGTGAGGGAAATGTCCCTTTTGGCAACTGGGAGAACACACTACAGGATGCACATTCCCCTTTCTAACCACAGATGATGTCAGCACCCTATAAGTACAGCAGGAGAAGGGAAGCCTCCCAGTAATGTGAATAGCACGCTCTACTAATGTATCCGTCTCGAGTGTCATAATATAGTTAGGTAGTGGTTTGAATCCTGCAAGTGTGTGTGTTTGGATGAGGGGGGTTAGTGTGTGTGAGGGAAATGTCCCTTTTGGCAACTGGGAGAACACACTACAGGATGCACATTCCCCTGTCTAACCACAGATGATGTCAGCACCCTATAAGTACAGCAGGAGAAGGGAAGCCTCCCAGTAATGCGAATAGCGTGCTCTGCTAATGCATCCGTCTCGAGTGTCATAACATAGTTCGGTAGTGGTTTGAATCCTGCAAATGGCAAGTGTGTGTGTTTGGATGAGGGGGGTTAGTGTGTGTGCAATTTTGTGTGAGGGAAATATCCCTTTTGGCAACTGGGAGAACACACTACAGGATGCACATTCCCCTTTCTAAACAGAGATGATGTCAGCACCCTATAAGTACAGCAGGAGAAGGGAAGCCTCCCAGTAATGCGAATAGCGCGCTTTGCTAATGCATCCGTCTCGAGTGTCATAACATAGGTAGTGGTTTGAATCCTGCAAGTGTGTGTGTTTGGATGAGGGGGGTTAGTGTGTGTGCAATTTTGTGTGAGAGAAATGTCCCTTTTGGCAACTGGGAAAACACACTACAGGATGCACATTCCCCTTTCTAACTACAGATGATGTCAGCACCCTATAAGTACAGCAGGAGAAGGAAAGCCTCTCAATAATGCGAATAGCGCACTCTGCTAATGTGTTTCTCCCGAGTGTCGTAATGTAGATAGGCAGGAGTTTGAAACCTGTAAATGGCATGTTTGGATGTGGGGAGTTTGTGTGTGTGCATTTCCGTATGAAAAACATGTTAGTTTTGGCAATCAGGAGATCACACTACCTGATGCACATTACCCTTTCAGAATACTGATGTTGTCAGCACCCTATAAGTACGGCCAGAGAAGAGGAACTATCTAGTAATCCGAATAGTGTGCTTTGCTAATGCGTCTCTTTCACGTGTTGTGACTAACTTAGTTAGGTAGGGGAATGAATCCTGCAAATGGCAAGTGTGGGGGTAGAAGGGTGTGTGTAAATGCAAGTGTAAGAAAACAGATCCTTTTGGCAAATACTACAATACACCAGATGCTGCATATTCCCCCAGTAAACACAGGGGATGTCACCACACTATCAGCACAGCCAAACAGGGCTAGTTGGCTAGTAATGCCAATAGTGCACTCTGCTACTGTGTCTATTACCATTGTCAGAGTACAGAGAGGTATGTTTTGGTAACCCACAACTGCCACGTGTGGTTGTGTCACACAGTATGACCTTGTGTGGGTCTTTGTACATAACAATGCATGCCATTGCCTAAACCAGCAATGGCATTGCACACATAATGTATGTGTGTGACACATACACATAAATACCTGTGACCTGCAGTAGTTACCATGTCTGACACATGCCTCGAGTGGATAAATGGTATTTGCAATGTATACCAATATGACTGTATCTTACTGTGCAGGGTCCGCACGTGGTATGTCTCTATACAGTGTGGGTGTATATGGTAAAATACCTCCAGCAGGGGATACACATCTGGTCTGGGCCATATAGTGTACATGTAGTCGATGTAGAGGTGTTGCATGTTCCCACCTGTTGTGGTAGTGGTAACATGTCATTCCACTGCAATTCAGTGGCCACATGCTGTGAACCCTTCAACTAGTGTGTTGTAGCTACAGTAATGCTCACGCACAATGTTTGGCTGGATGCAGTCCAGCCATATAAACACAGTTCTTGAGACTGTCATATTGCCAGTGTTGTTATGGAGGATAGGTGGTCTTCCTGTGTATGGGAGGGTTGTGTGTGCCAGGCTATGAACCAGATGGCAGTCCGACACACTGTCAGCTGCACATGATTAGGCCCTGATGCTTTGTGCTGTGCCAACAACCTGGAGGTGTGTGTATCTGTGGTACCTTGGGATACCACCCCCCTGTCCATGTGTGTTACATGTGTAGGGGACGACAGGCATGGTATGGGGCATAACCTGTCAGTAATGGGTAACACCTGTGAGCCATGAATCAGGAATATGGCACTGCACAGACATTGCAGTTCACCGTGCTGAGGACAGTGTCTGGTGCATGCATCTTCCGGTGTACACTGCTGTTGTTGTGTAGCAGCACTGTTAGTGGCTATGTAAACCATGTCCTGCAGCATAAGGCAGTATGTGTGTACCAAGGAGCTTTGCCATTATACATCGGGCCATGGGTGTCACGTGCAAGATGACCCTTGCACATCATTGTGACTTCCCTAGCATGTAAGCACACGTTGACAGCCAGCCGATACCCTATGAATGACAGTGGAGACTGAGCATAATGTAGACATACAACACTCTTCCCACATATAGTGGTAGCATACCTGGTGAGGGTATGTTGGCAACCAAGATCAGGCTCATACTGGCCTGTGCCACATGCTGAGATATCCATTCTATGTTCCCTATCATGTAGTCCAGGGAGGTATGTCCCAGGCAGCCACACTAGCATGGTCAATGAGTGAGTCATATGTGTCCATGCCTCTGACTGACCTGTATGCATGTGTTCTGTGGTGGACCATAGTGCCCCTGAGGCATATCACTGTGACCTTCACCAGATACAGCCTGTTGAGTGGGACCCCAGTGCAGCACCCAAGACAGGTACCTGACACGTCTGTAGCAGGTGTGTTGTGTAGCCCTACAGGCTGTGAGTGTGTGGCACAGGGGATGTGTGTGCCATGTGTGGCATGTGCTCTGTTCCAACGGAACATATGCCTGTGTGCCAGCTGCGGAGGTGTGTGATGCTCAGGCAGGATGCTATTCTGAGTCCCCACATATGCCCCAGTGTGTTCAGCATGCTGTCAGTGCATGTCAATGTCTGACTTGTATTGTAGTCGCTGTAATATATTTTATTTATTTATTTATTTATCCTACATTTGTTGACCGGGATAGTCTGACTGGGTGCATGTCTATTTCCAGGGGAGGCCCGGGGAGAAAATCTACAAGGGTAAGCAGATACAGCATTACATAATACCAGCATTACATATTACAAACAGATTATTTACAGAGATTACAAAAGTAAGCAAGTTAAACATGTTCCACAGGTTAATGTTAGTCCTGAGCACAAGTCAGGATTAAATTAAATTACACAGTAAACTGGTTAACAGATTTTACACATTCGAGTTAGACAGGCTTGATACATTGACATAGCCAGTTAAGTGACAAATGTTGTTTGAGTCTAGTGTTAAATTGACCTAAGGTGGAAAGTAAGGTAATATCAGCTGGAAGTGAGTTCCAGGATCTACTTACAGAGTTTTGCAAAGAGAGAATCACTGGCTGTGTTATCAAATTTGCTAGTCTGAATTAGTAGTTTGTTAGAGGATCGAAGCAGTCTAGGATTGTTATAGGGGGTGATAATATTTGAAGTGCAGGAGTATTGTCCGGATTATAGAGGATTTTATAGGCCATAATCAGTTGGTTATACTGTATTAGGCTGGGTATTGCAAGCCAACCAAGCTGATTTAGATTGATGCAATGATGTGTCCTAAAAGGCAGCCCAGTGGCAAACCTGGCAATGTGGTTGTAGCAAATTGAGTGTTTGTTAAGGACAGTCTTGTTCATATTCGAGAGTAGAGGGGATGCATACAGAAGGGTTGAAAGAAGGTGTGAGCGAGCTATGGCACCTTTAGCTGGAAGGGTTAGGAAGGCTTTTATTCTGTAAAGTGACCCTAGTCTTTTATTGATGGCTTTGATAATGTGGTTAACATGTAGGTCACATTTGAGATTATTGTCTATGATGACACCTAACAGTTTAGTAGATGGGTCAGGGGAGATTATTGTGCCATCAGTTGATGTTATGGTAAAGGTGAAAGCGGTAGACCTACGTGTTGGTGAAATAACAGCAGTTTAGTTTATTTGGGATTTAGGATCAGACGATGTTCAGAAAGCCAGTTTTCTATTGTATTAAAGGTGGTCTGGGTAGCTGACCATAACTCTACTGGAGATGTGGCTGAGCAGATCAGAGCAGAGTCTCCAGCATATAGGATACAGCTGACTTTTGGGATGACAGTATAAAGGTCGTTAATGAAGATGGAGAACAGCAAGGGCTCTAGTATAGAGCCTTGTGGTACTCTGAGGGTATTAGGTAGAAGGTTAGAGAGTTTGTTCTGCCAGAGGCCAGCCTGCTGTCGACCATGCAGGTAGGATTGAAACCATTGGAAGGCTCCAGTATCTAGACAGAATGTTTGCAGGGTGTAGATTACAAGTTGGTGATCAACCATATCGTATGCCTTGGAAAGATCCAAAAAGAGGGCTGAGGATATATAATTAGTGTTGCAAGTATGGTTTATGGTGTTAGTAAAGGCTAGGAGGCCTGAAGTACTGCTGTGATGAGGACGGAAGCCATGCTGAGTGTCTGCCATAAGGCGATTTTGGATTAGGTGGTGCATGCATTGTCTATGAATAAAGTTTCCATAATCTTTGCAAGTGGAGAGAGTATAGCTATTGGCCTATAATTGGAGAATTCAGTAGAGCTGCCTCCTTTGTGAAGTGGGATTACATAGGATATTTTCCAGATGGTGGGAAATTTAGATTCTACCATGGTTCATTTGATTAGTTTTGAGACGGGGTAAGCAATAGCATCATCTGATTTTGATAGGTACTCGGCAGGGAGTTGATCAGCAGAAAGTGTAGTGGGTTTCACTGTTTCAATCAAGGTACGGAGCAGTGAAGTGGCGACTGTTTGGCAGCTGAACGCAAGTAGGTTTCTAGGGGAGCTACTTTCAGGACCAGGGGAGCTAGGAGGTAGATGGCTAGCTAGGGCTTGAAATGTCTCAGTAAAGAATTGGTCAAAACTATCAGAAACATCTTCAGGGGTTTTATCAATAGTAGCAGCAGAGATTGGGGTTGAAGTTTGTCCAGGATGTAGTATATATGACTTGCCACCTGACAGGGTATGGCATTACTGGGTTCAGAGAGCCCAGTCCCCAGATTGGCTGTGTGGTGGCATCCCACACATGTGTTGTACGTTCCTGGCCAAGGGTGATGGCTGACTGCATACATGTGGCAGCTGTGACATTGCCACATGACTCACATAAACCACAACTGGACCATAGAGGTGATTCACAGGTTACCTTTGCACATGCTACCCTAGTAGTGTGATTGCCATGGTGAGTACCAACACATAGGGCCAATGGGGAACAACATACTGAAGGTGTGTATGTGTGGGTGTACCGCTACTGTTTCATAGCACTGGCATATATGACTGCACACGTGGGTAAATGCCAGGTAAGACATGTGCAATGTGTCACAGGCAACGTACATGTGTACAGGACAGACAGTGACGTTCTGTCATGTGTAAAGTTGACATACGTATCGTACGCTATGCACATGTCACTAGGAGTCTACAGAAGCACTGTAACTCTGCATTGCAGGTGGAAAGTAGTGTTCCAGGGAACCCCAAGTGAACATGCATGCAAACAAAGCTACAGTAAACAGGGCTGGAAGTAGTGCATTGTACAACAAAGAAGGGGTAACAATAACAGTAAGTAACAATGCAAATATGTAGGCACTATCAACATGTACCCAGGAATACACAGCGCAGATGCCCACGGTAGAAATGATATTATGTCATAGTTATTTGTGATTTGGATTACATTGGTACTGCACACATATCTACATGCGCGAACATCCACATTGCATAGTCGTTGTGGGCAACTTGACACCATTACTGTACATGTCCACCATTGCATATCACTACCTGCGTTAGCGTTCCCCCTGTTCTACCCATGTATGCGGCTATCTGTTGACAACCTTACCACCGACATGCAATTATGTGCAGCTGTTACACTTTGGTATGTACTATGGGTGCAGATAACAATTCAGGACATTCATACAGTTACTGTAGCAGGCATGCTGGGATATACACACAGTCATAGCAGCACACTGTACTGTTACCAACATGATACTACTAATACACTTCTATGTAGTCACCCTGTGCATCAGCAACGTGTTTACCTGTTCCCGCAATGATGTTGGAGATTGCAGGAGGTGGCACAGTGTCATCATATGCACAGGGTGTGGATTAGGTATGCCTGAGTCAGCCACTGATACCACCAATTGACATGTGTGTGTATGTGTGTTGGTGAGGGGCAGCAGTACAGGGTGGGGCAGTGTTGGTGCAGTGTGTGCGTGTATGTGGTTGCCGTAGGTGTTAACATTTCGCATGTGGGTATGCATGCACACAGTTCCACCTCATGGCTGCCATATACAGGGGTTTGTGGACAGCCACAGACTGCACCTGGCAGGTCATACAGATCAGTGTCTGTTGGCACGGACACGGTACCTGTGCCTGGCAGGGGTACTACGGACCGTATCCAGTACTAAGCCAGACTGGGTACTGTCATCAGAAATGGGAGTGTGTTGACTGGACACAGGTCCCTGCTGGGACTGTCCAGAGCCACGTGCACGTGGTCTCCTGAGGCGTTCCGATGACAGCACAGATCCAGCATTGCTGGGGCTGCTGCTGGCACTATGGGGGCGTGCGCGAGCCTGTTGTCGTCTGCGCCGACTGCCAGCTGCTGCTGTTGCCTGCATACAGCCACGTCGACGCCACAAATGCCCACCATTGTCCTGGCTCATGGACATTTGGTTGTGGAACTGCTGTAATATGTCCCCACAATGTCTGTCTATGACATCGGTGAAATTATGGATAGCATCCGCAATGTCACGCATACTGTCTGTCATGGCTGTGCGACATGCTCTCAGCTCCCTCAGACCCTGTCTGGTGTACCTTTCCATACGTGACTGTGCCTGCATGACAGTCCAAAACATAGCTGAGGTTGACAGACCTCTTTGGGCACGTTGGCCAGAGGCAGTACGCCCACGGATGCTCCCACAAGAACCTATGGGCAATTGTCTGTGTGGTACCATCGGAGGACCCTGCCCATGGCTGCTGTGTGGGGACGCATGTGCCACAGGTACCACATTACCCTGGTCTATGCCCACTGTATCCTGTCAATCACCTAGGGACAATGGTGACAAAGGATGTACTGGCAGGATGACTGTGCGCAATGATGGGGTTGACAGCTATGTACTGTCAATTGGCTGACCAATGGCGGACCCTGACACACCTTCCTGTACAATTACACAAATATCATCATTACCAGTACCCGTGGCACAAGATTCAGGTTCCCTGCTGCAGGTCACCAGAGCAGCACCAGAACCTGTGGGAGGAAGACAGGAAACACAGTATACAGTCTCCAGACATTGTTACCAGTGATGCACTTCTGCACACATGCACACATGGACACATGCACACATGCACACATGCACACAGGCACACATGCACACATGCACACATGCAGACATGCACACGTGGACACATGCACACGTGGACACATGCACACATGCACACGTGGACACATGCACACATGCGCACGTGGACACATGCACACATGGGCACATGCACACATGCACACATGGTCACACGCACACATGCACACATGCACACATGCACACGTGGACACAGGCACACATGCACACATGCACACATGCACACGTGGACACAGGCACACATGCACACATGCACACGTGGACACAGGCACACCTGCACACATGCACACATGCACATGTGGACACAGGCACACCTGCACACATGCACACCCCACAGTATACACACAGAGCACTACTGAGTTACACTACTGTTACTAGCATTATCAGGACTATTATAGGTTATGTTAAACACATTCACCAGCATGGATGGCCTGCCTTGCTGTAACCCCGGAGGGACCTGCAGAAATGATGAGATTAATGTCAGTGGGCACAACTGTGCCATTGATATTGCATATGATACAGTGTACAGAACAGTCAAGTGTACATATGGCATATTACCTGCACGCTCCATGTCGTGCTGCTGTGTGGAACCAGCCTCCATCATAATGCAGGTGTACTGCTGTTGCTGTTCCGGGGCTGGAGCCACAACACTTAGGAGTAGCCCCTCCAGTCTGGTGAGGGGGGGATGTGTGGCCACCCCACCTCCTGTGACAACCTGTTGCCTGTGGATATCTGATGCATGCTGATGGACACTTCGGATTAAATCACTGCAGTGATGTCGTACCTGCTCATATGTCCTGTTATGCGTGCCAATATCATTTACCCTACGGACAAGGTCTTGCCACAGTGCAGCCCTCTCCTGCTGATTCTGACTGGTGCGGGAAAACAGGATGTCACACTCCCGCACCAGGCTCTGGTGGATCTCCTCGTCTTCCGCTACAGAGAAGGTGGGACTACGCCGACGCGCCATCTCCCTGGAAGAGAACACAAACAGGATATCAGCAGACTATGTCAGCAATATATGGCACACATACTATACATGATACTCATGTGTAGTGATATACTACTACTCCCATATGTTGCATGTGTGTGTGTCGTGGTGGATACACAGGTACATGGCCAGATATCAGTGCTCAGCCAACACCTGTGCAACAATACCTGCCACATTCCACACAACATAGTAGCATGCCCCATCGGTCAGCACACACTGACAGGTCCAATGCACAACCTCACTCTGGGGGTTCATCCCAAGGTACTGTATGTGGGACACCTTCCACTGCTGTGATGTGGACAGAAGTTACTTGGCCTGGATATACATATCCCACCACCATCACCAGCACAGTAGACTACTTTGATATGTATGTGATTAGACAGTTATTCACTTGCTGGGACTGTGATGGTATCCATGCAGCACACTGGGCCAGTGGAAGCCACAACCCACACTGCTGTCCCCTTTGCAAATGCTTACCACGGACATGCCACAGATTGCATGGAACTTGCAGACACATTTCTAACCCAGACCCTATGCACAAAGGTTAGGCATCCTGTCTGGTGGACCCCAGACAGAGGCATATTGTATAACAATAGCAGGAGGCTACTGCAGGACAGAGCACATTCACATTAAGGGAAGGCATCTGTGGTCAGCACTGGTACTACGCTACGGTTCATCATAACAATGGCCACGGCCTACTCTGGGAGGGAAATGGCCACAAACACTATGGATGACCACAAGGCCTTCTTCAGTTATGTTACACATATGGACCACATGCCTCAGATATGCTCTGTGTTAATACACACCTACTTAACATTTACCAAACACACGGATATTGGCAACAGTCTTGCAGACAGGTTTGGTGCATGTATCCCCCCTCCTTCTCCCCCACAAGTTGAAATATTTATCACAGCTGTATGTAACCTCCCTATCATCTCACATGTCCAGGTGAGGGCTGCCCTCAGCAGAGCAGAACACACAGCATCACTGTGACCTCATGGTATCCCTGGATGTGTGCTACCTGCACTCCGAGAGGACACACAACCGCATATAACACTGATGATTTATCTTGGCCATACTACAGGATATGCACCTGGACAGTGGCATACAGTGACAGTGGTCCCACACCACTGAGGAGGCACCTCGACTGACCCTGGGAACTACCACATCATATGCATAACTGGCCTGGTCTGCTAAGCTATGGAATTATGCAGTATGGGATGCATATGCAGTGATATCGGGTACCTTCAGACACTTGTTCCCAGCCAGTGTGCCTTTGTGATGGGCTGATCCTGCCTTTTGAACCTGGCTGACCTTTCAAAGCAGTCACTACAGCCATTGCTGGGGCAATGCACAGACAACTGCTGCCAGGATCATGGCCTAAGACTGATTGACATGTAATGTATGGTCATCCCCTTTTGGTGGAACTACGTACACACAACATATCACATGGACATACCTATAGATACAGACCTATGACACATTTGGAGGGTTCACAGTATGCACACTATTAACCTGCTACTTTGCATTACCTGTGTTTGTCGCAGCTGGTTGCGTTACCACTGCTTCTGCTTGCTGCTGCTACTGTCACTGCTGACAGCTTAGAGTCACAGAGACAGTGTATAATTTTTTTTTTGTTCTCTCTCTCTCTCTCTCAGTTCTCTCTCTCCCTCTGCCTGCTTCCAGACAGTGCAATGAATGTATTGCATGTGTGGAGTGTTAGTACTGGATGCTTTTGTAGGTATCCACATAGGTCCATGTGATGGCCTCTGCACCAATTGTAAGCCAGCATTTGCTAATTGCATACAGCCAGTTGTGTACTGATTGCAGTTCTCACTGTGATTTCAGGTCAGTGCTATAAAAGGGTATGTGGGATAAGCGTTGCCCTTTCAGATTGTAAGGACGGGGACCATGCTGGTATGCTGTGGACAGTGTTCTGTGAGTGTAAAGGTTAGTATCTCTCTCATGATTCAGGCTGTGTTGTAGATTCACATTTCTCCATTCCTCTCTCATGTTCCCTGTAGTAAGTGTGTATGCACAATGACTCCTACTACTATATATAGATATATATTTATATATATATATATATGTACATATACATACATTTATATATGTACTTTAACTGACATTATTACCTACAAGCTACCAACTAGCATGGCTGTTTGTGTTCACACACTACTATTATAGGAATCCAGTAGTTTTGACAGTAATTCTACATGACACGCTTTGGGTACTACACATCCTATATTCCCTTTACATTCATCCCTACTATTACATGTTATATTTATTTTAGCACAATGTTCTTGTATAAGAGTCATGGCTTAGTGGTAGGTCATACAGACTAGTATTTCCAAGGTCCTGGGTTCGGGACTGACAGTGGGTTTTATTTTGCTTTTGAACTGAGTACAGAACCTGTCAATCAAAGTGACTAAGGCACTTTTAAGCAGTTGTAACCGGGTTAGCGCTGGTTTGCGTGGAGCTCACGCATGCGCACTGGCGGTTAGCTCCACGCACACCCGCTTACAACCGCTTAACAGTGCTTACTCTGGCGCACACCCGCACTATTTTCTTTGAAAGAAATGAAAATGGGGAGACAGGAAAGTGGTGAAAAAGGGGTCACAAAGAGGGTAAGACAGTAGGGAAACAAGCTTGGGATTTGCAGGAGGGATGTAGGTAAGGCCCATAGCTGCCCATTTCTTCATCAGCAACAGCTGTGCATATGTATGTAATTTGGTGTGACATTTGAAACCTTCCACCCCTGAGAGAGGTGTCAGGACAACAATAATACTTGTTGTACAACCAATTGTAATTGATAGATTCCATGTCCAGCAGACATGTGTGCGGAATGGGCAGCTATGTATGGGGCGTAATTTTTTTGTGGGTACAGAGTGCCTTTTTTTTTTTTTTTTTTTTTTCAAGTGAGTGTGGTATGTCAGGTGAAGGAAGTCGGTACAGCTGGGGAGGTAGGTTGGGTAGGTAAACAGACAAGACAAACAAGACACATACAGGGGCGGTGTATGACACGTGTGGGGGGGTTACACAATTGACGGGGATGGAGGTTTGGATATCCAGAGCCCATGAGCCCACAGATGGCAACAGTGGAATTGATATCCCCACCCATAGGCAGTTGCCACTGTTCCTTCACTGCCCAGGACGGAGCTGTGCTGGAGGCTGTGTAGGCCGGGCAACAGGCATGCCCATTAGTTGTGCCACCCGTGCCGCAAGCTGGCGTAGGGGCTCGAGAACAGAGTCCCGAATCTCCCTACGCACCACAGTCCGGATGCTACGGAGGGTGAGTGGTGGTTCTCCTCCGGCCACACTTGCAGAGGGGGGGCGAGCCCCATCCCCTGCAGCGCTTCCACCCGCAGGTGGCACAGAGCCACTGGAGGAGGGTCCAGACTCGGCACTAGTGCCAGGTGCACTCGCCAGCTGAGGTGGGAGAGGTGGGTCCGCTGGAACCCGCCTTCCCTGTCGTCCTATGTTTTGCATTATGTCATGACAGTTTGGATTAGTGACATATAATACCATTCACAATTAGTTATAACAGCATGCATTAGTATTCCTATTAACCAAACACCCAGATATTCACACCATTGTACAGTGTGCATAACACATGCATAATTTGAACAGCAATACACAGTCCAACAACATGCAGGGTTAATTGATGGCAACAGGCCATCAGGTTTGGATGTATGAACAGGGCAGATGCATCAACGGACATGCAAATATATATGACCCAACAGGACAAACGTCCAGGGGTGTTAATTGTGATTGCACATACCATTTTCCCGTGGAATGGGTTATATGTGGTTATAGGGTGGGGTGAAGAAAATAATATTAACACCTTCAAATACCAATACATATGCTGTACATTTCTAATAGCTACAGATATATACACACTACTGTTCTAACTACAGTTTCTTATGTGATAACTATTTTCAACTTGTTGATAGGACTGTTACTGCAACATCAATATACATTTTATTGTTCTTCATACACATTCTTATCTAGCTTTGTTCAGCTACATCATCCTGCTACATTTGCTTTATATAGCTGTAGACAAGTGTGGATGTTTGGTATATCAGACAATCATCCTATCTGCATATTTCAGACTGAGAGCAACATATCCAGATTTTGGGATACACATTCCAGATGCAGCAACACTTTGAACAGATTTCGCTGTTTGGTTTTGATTCTCACATGCATTTCATTCTGTCTTGACTGCAGTATACTTTATTCAGGGGTTATTACTACTGTATTCCTGGATTCATGACACTTTCTCACACTCTCTCACTTGCTTTCATTTTACTATTCAGGATGGTACTTACTTCTAGGCTTTATTGACATGTTTTACCTGTAGTTATTACAATCCTTTCCAGCAGTCTCACTTCTGTCATGTTTCAGTATTTCAACAGGGATATATTTCACACATGTGATTTCATCATCTTCTGCAGCTATACTTTTCAGCCTGCTGCAGGTTGTGTACTATTTTCTTACAGGTGGGGCCTTTTTATTTCAGAATTTATGTAAGACATTTTCATTTTTCGGTTTAACTTACAGGCTGAAACACACTTTTGTAATCAAGCAATACTTGCAGACACTTTCACACTGTTACTTGCACATTTTATTCCTTAGTGACTACACTGCACTCTTTTGCTGACTGTCATACTATTATATTTCTTTACAGTTACTGGTAGTGGATTACTGACCTGCCTGGTGGCGCAACCGCACCAGCCTATCCCCACAGGCTCTGCGGTTCGCAGAACGGACACCTGCAGCTGTAATATAAACGAAGTAATATTGGAATACACATCTCCATAATATCAGCTAGTTTAATTTCTTACATACATAATTAAATGTAACTTACTCAGTAGTGGGGCATTGTGCATTTGCCGGGCCTCCTGGATCCAAAGGTTCAGTTGATCCTGCTTGCATCTCTTCAGGTCCGCATGGTGGTGACAGACCTGCTCACCAGTCCTTGGAATCCCTGTGGCACTGGTGAGATCATGAGCCAACCGGTCCCACGCCTCAGCTCTGTATGCTCCCCAGAGGACCTGGCCCTGCATGAGTTGGGCCTCATGATTGTGGACTAGGAGCCAGACCATGTACCTGGACTCCTCAATGCCCCACCTCTGTGCTTGAAAGCAACTACCCTCTCCTACTCCTGTCATTCTGCCTGCAGTTCAGTTCTACAATCGTTTATGCTGTGTATTCCCGCCTATGGGGCTTATATAGTCCGTTTTTCCAGCACATATCTGTGATTGACCATTTTGGAATTGTATCAATTTCAGTAAACCTGCATTGTCATGCTCCAGTTTGTATTCATTCCTATATATTAGCTATTATTGCATTTCTAGGTACTGCTGTCATTGCTTAGTGGTTTGGTACCTTGACTATGGTGTATAGTATCCTGGGTTCGAACCTGGCCACTGCTTTTTATTTTTCATGACTGTCTAAACATGCTGAGGGGTGTGTCTGTGTAAAGGCAGTTTTGATACGGCTTGCTCAACGTTGCCCATCGGTTAGCTTGTTTGCGGGGTGCGCAGCTCCGCGCAAACGGGGTACGCTGGTTTAAGCCTCATTTGGCTATCGGCACGCATATTACGCTCAGCTGAGCTAGGGGCACTTAAATTCAGCATGTTAAACCACTGCTCAGCTACAGGCACTCATTTTACACCAGTTAAACCACTGCTCACGTACGGGCAGATGCACTCACCCTGTTAAACTGTAGCTCAGCTATGGGCACATCTGGCATTTTTTATTCTTTTGTTACCTCACATTTCTTCAATATAAATGGCCTATTTCATTACATTTTACATAAAATGTGGTTTTATGTGTACATATTTTTCAGGGACTTGTTTCGTGCTTATTTTGCTAAAAATAAAAATTGGTGTAGTGGGGGCTTGAACCATGAATGCCTGCTCTTCAGCCAACATCTCTACCGCTACACTATTGCTTCCTGGCTTACTTTGCATATTTAGTTCTTATATGCTTTCCCACTGACTGCTAACTGTAGCTGCGCTGTGTTGTGTTGTGTTTATTCACATTTCAGTGGACTCTGTCATGGGTGTTTACTTTGGGCACTTTTACTCTTCTGGGGGCGTGTCCTCTTACAGGGCTCGGCCTACGGATACGCCCCCTACTGTCTTACATGGACCGTGTTAGCCTTAGGTGTGATTCAGCATGCTCTCATGAATATGCAAAGCATGCTGACATCACTCCGTTTAACTGCAGCCTCCGTGTATGAGTTATAACTCTTACACAGAGGCTTCGTGAATCCTGCCCATAGTCTTTTCAGTAAAAATGCACTTATATATGAGTCATTTATGCCCCTAGTGTGTACCTATATGGTGAAAAAATTATGCTGAGCCTCCTTGAACTTAGTAACATTTTATTTGAAAGTATTATATATGATTATTAGTGCCAGAAAAATGTAAGTTGAATAGTGAGATATTTAAAATTACTTCTTGTAAAGGGGGGTTTTCTTATTTTATCCTGTGGGGTATATGGGGTCTTTGGCAAATTAGTGGTAATATAAAATCCAAGATGGCCTTTATCTTGCATAGAAATGGGGGTCTTTGGCAAATTAGTGGTAATATAAAATCCAAGATGGCCTTTATCTTGCATAGAAATGGGGGTCTTTGGCAAATTAGTGGTAATATAAAATCCAAGATGGCCTTTATCCTGCATAGTAATGACTTGTTTTTCTCTGTTTTTTGCTTCGCCCATATACTCCAAAGTTTAAACATTTAGATGCATACATATTAGATTGCTAACAAAAGTGTCATCTAGCTGGCTTATTTAATTTCTGTTGCTTCAGGAAAAAACAACACAGTATAGTTAAATATAAATTAAAAATGTGTACGGTATTAGCAAATAGTCAGACTAAAAAGTAAATAAATGAATAAAAGTGAAAGCACGTGACCTGAAATGTCCCAAGTATCAGTGAATTTATTTGTCACCCTTGACATATAGTAAGCATTTGTGTGAAATGTTCTTCATCAAATTACCCTAAGTAAAACACAATCACAAGTATATTGCATAATAAACAATACCTATTTATCCAGTATAATCAAATCAATGTCTGATGGTCTCACCTTAAAGCATGTCTTAAAAATAATTGCATCTTATTATCCACAGCTTGACTAGATTTACCATTTATCTATGTCGTGCATTCTGTAATAGTATCATGAATTTTCACGTCACAATCTTTTCACAAAGATGCTTGAAATATTCATCACTTTGTCTAAAACGGTTTTATTCATTAAAGTCTATCCCACCAAAGTGCATTTGATATGGGCCAGCATTTACCACAGGTCACTGCCTCATATTCTTCAAAATAAGGCCACAACAGAATTTGTTATACTGAAGCGGGACTTTCTTCTTCTTTTTTTTTACATCACAGAGCATCAGGCCTCACCCTACATAACAGCTGGCGCATTCACTTCCCAGAGGTGAGAGCCCTGTGGCCCATTGATTCCTCTTGAGGTTACAGGTGAGTGGTACATATATGCATACTGATGATAAAAGTATACAGTGTCAGCATGAGCACATTAGACGGTGGTGTCTACATCAAGAAGCTTTGATAAAGACTACCTGAACTGTAGGATCACATGACTCAATTTTTTTGCTGAAGCTCTCTTACAGGATTAAAGTCCATATTCACATATGGTCACATTCATGACATTTCCCTTACTTTAGATAAACTAAAGTTGCCATATCTGCAGAGTATATAAAATACTTTTAAATACCGGAGTGTATCACTATGCTATGCAAGACATGGTTTTATATTTAAAAACAGAATCACACAAAATAAAAAAAAAAATAATAACAGTTTCATGCCACTTTTTGCGGTCATGTGCAGTCACTGTGTCAGTGTGTTTGCTTGATTATTGCCTCCAAACCTTGATATACAACTAAACAGTAGTTTAAACAGCCACAGTTCTGTCACTTTTCTGATTAGCAACATCTTGAAGCTCAGACATCCTCAGACATACTGAATATGTCATGCTAAAGATCTGGCCCTGAAAAACTTGAAAAACTCTACAAGCTTCTGAAAAGCTTATTACACTGGAAGCAATAGTCTGTGTGGTGATCCAATCTTCTGTTGAATTACTTCCTATATTAAATGTGACTGCAGTAATGTAGACACAGAAAGGAGAAAAAAGATCTAAACAAAATCAGGAAAGGAAGTAGGATGGAAGGAATGTAAAAAGAAAGAAAGAGAGAAAGAAAGAGAAAGAAAGAAAGAAAGAAAGAAAGAAAGAAAGAAAGAAAGAAAGAAAGATAGATACATTTTATTGGAACAGAGACTAACCCCCTGCCAGGGGAAATGTTGGAGATATTGAAATGTCAGTTGCGCTGAAATGCTTTGCGGCTATACTATTAATCTCTTCTTTTCATCAGTTATAAATCCACTTTGGTAACATGTCAGTTAATCTGGTGGCTGTGTATTGTGTCATAAAACATTTTATTTATTTATTTTGCAAGAGAAATGTCATATTCAATATATCAGTGCTGACTTTGTCATAAATACCATGCTTTTGTTTCACCACACTCAGAGAAGGAAAAGGTGAGTTTGACTTTTCTCTTTTCTCCAAGAATATGCAAACTCAGAAATGGTATATTGAGAGATTGTGGATAGCAGATCCCCAACTGTGGCCCATATGCAGAGAGGCTTGCCCAGGAAAACAATTGTTTAGGAGCCTTTGGTGATACTCGCAATGCTGTTACTAAAGAATATAACTATCTTTGTGATTAGATGTTTTAACAGAGATTAAACAGCAATGTTGAATAATGAGATGTGATTGATCATAGTAAATCTATGTACATTAGCAGTAAAACAAAACATCTTGACTAGATCAAAATGGGAAGCCAAAAAAGAAAAAAAAATACTTTTGCTAAGAAAAGACAATCCTGATGTGGATTATAAAATAACTTTCATCCCTGACAGTGAGGTAGATCCTTGAAATATAGTGATAGTTCACCATATGTTAAAGGAGAATCTATCCAATAAATAAGAAAGATGTTCAGGTGAAGCTGGGAAGGAGTAGTTGTTAGTCAGGAATTTATTTTTCTTTTAGTTTTGTCATATGCAGTTATCTGAAAAAATGACAGGAATCATCACACTTCAAACGATTATATTGGTATACTTACATTAATTAGCTTCTGATGTTATCATGGGGGAAAAATCAGAATTTCAATGTCTGATGCTCCAAGTGGAACAAGAAAACTGGAATGAAAGAAAGAAAAAGAAAGAAAGAAAGAACGAAAGATAAAGAAGTTTTGACTCGTTTTCATGTTTTCATGTCATGGAATTTTTTCCATTTTACTGGTATGTAATATGCTGTGTATCAAGACCAAATCTCAGTGATGTAACAAGCCAAGGATAAATAAATGTTTTGGGCAATCTTCATGTAACAGTCATATTCATTTTTGAAATGAAAAACTGAGTATGTGACTTGAAAACATTGCTGGTATGTTTTATAAGTAGTTGG
The DNA here is from genome assembly GCF_019279795.1 of Protopterus annectens. Taxonomy (NCBI): domain Eukaryota; kingdom Metazoa; phylum Chordata; order Ceratodontiformes; family Protopteridae; genus Protopterus; species Protopterus annectens. Next base: position 697,195,105 of record NC_056731.1, on the reverse strand, counting down.
AATGGTGTGAAAATATTAGGAATCAAAGTGCTGATGTTGAGGTAATAGTTGCAAAACTTCTTAGGTCAATGGACTGTAAAATTTCAGTGACATAAATATTTACAAAATAGACACTTCTAACATAATGCCTGTAAAATTAATTGCTGTCAAATGTCTGCATTAAGCAATGAGTTATTTAGCAGATCCAGCTATGTGATTCATAAGTGTGTGTGTGTATGTATATATATATGTTTGCGTGTGTGTGTGTGTGTTTGTGTCTGTCTGTTTCTGTGTGTGTGTGTGTGTGTGTGTGTGTGTGTGTGTGTGTGTGTGTTTATGACTTTTTTATTTAATTGTAGTTAGAATAACCTCCATTACACTTAGAAAATATTTAGTGTTACATATGAAACAAGGATTTATCATATTTGCTTATACTGCACTTAAGTAACTAATAAATATCTTAAAAAACAATTTGAAGAAATGCGTGAGATATAAGACAGTGAATTTGTATGCATAACATGAAACAATAAATACAAAATGTTGATGCATTAAAATACAAGAAGTGAACTTGATCTCAAGTATGGTTGCAAGCTGTTTATATTCTTGAAGAGTTTTATATTGGATACCTGAAAATAATCTAATTTAGACCGAATATATCAAATGAAATTTATCAGTATGCCCTGGTTCTAAAAATGAAAATGAGGAAAGCACATGCAGTATTATGTGTGTGTGTGTGTGTGTGTGTGTGTGTGTGTGTGTGTGTGTGTGTGTGTGTGTGTGTATTTTTGATAATTTCCCAGTACTACCCCCTTAGCACTTTGCAACAAATTTTCCCTCTCTACAACCCCCCCAATGTTAGTGGGCATTGAGAATTCCCCCTTATTTTATTACTGGTCCTCCTTGAAATGAAGATGTTATCTTATTGGTACTTAGACATCAAAGAGAATACATTGTAGCTTCATATTGACCTAGGAACCTGATTTGTGGATGGAACTGCATACAGAAATATCAATAACAGTTTGGCTTCATCAAGGAGTATGATAACCCCCACATTACATATTTCTGACTCTGACACCTACAAGAATGACAATAAAAACAACAAATAAAATAACCATTGTGGGCACTCTTTTTAAACCCTTCTCAGCACTTTTTCTTTAAATATCTTTTTTACCCCAAGTAAACTTCTATAGCCAAATGCTGCCATCTGCCAAGAACTAAATGGTGAACTGATCATGGTTAAAATAAAAACATCATTAAAAGTACAAAGACACAAAAGATCTGCATTCCCAAATAGGTTTAATACGTGAGGCATTTGTATACCTATCTGCCTGGTGTAAAATAGGCAATACATAACAGATCAGGAGGAGAGACAGTTCCATACTAATTTACCATATGATTTGGGAGATCAAGGCTTAATGAAACAAATAATTTGTAAACTGCAACAGTAATGGACTATTTATTGATGCTTTTTTGCATCTCTGATTTAAGCTCATTCCTAGGGATGTGTACACTAAGCTTACCAGTCATAAAATGTCACCCCAAACTCTATTTACTGTGTTTGCTCTTTATCTCCAAATATGATATTTTCCCTGTGAATGAAAAAGATTTGTATAGTGATGAGAGATATACAAATGAATACTGATACTGATAACAAATAGTAGGCTTGTTATTAAATGAAATACTCATCCTTCTCTGCTCAGGAGAATTAAAAGATCTGTAACACAAACTTTCTTGTGAGATGTGGTTGTCTTTTTGCAGTTGGAGATAGTAAAAAAAAAAAGAAAATAAAAGGAGATGGTTAACAGCCTCTTATATTACAGTAATAGCATGAAATTGATAGCATGTTAAATGTTTCTGATGTTGTTTTTCTGTCTCATATGGGGCCTGAGTATCATTCCAGCAATGAATTGGATACTTGTTATGTAGTCCCTCCCCTCTTTTGGAACCAGAGTTGCATTATGCAATATCAGAGATTAAAATAAATGATAATACAATCATTGATGATACCAAGTAAAATGATTTTTAAAACTGAAAGATCACTTTTAAATTAGTACACAGTTTATTCCTCAGAAGCAGGTTACAGTGATTCCTATAAAAAGATAGGTGACCCATCAAACCTAGAACAATAAGTTTTACTACCATTACTTTAGATAAGTGTTTTGAAAAGTTACAACGTAACACTATAGTTATACAATGACCCCGCCCATTAATATTCAAAAATGTGCATGCTGATTGGTCAGCATGCATGTTGTAAATCAGAGTTATAGTAATGGAAAAAGGTCCGGTCGCCCGGACTTTTTCCATTACTATAACTCTTTTTTTACAGCAATGGAGTATGCAAGATCTCCGTTGCTTCACACTGTCTCATTATATTAAACTCCTTTAACATAGCGAGACAGTTTGTAAAAAGCAACGGAGATCTTGCTTTTTCCGTTGCTTTTTTCAAAACTGTTTCGCTATGTTAAATGGGTTTAACATAGCAAGACAGCTTTAAAAAAAGCAACGGAGATTCTCCTTTGCTTTTTTTAAAGCTGTCTCTCTATGTTAAACCAATTTAGCATAGCAAAACAGTTTGTAAAAAGCAACGGAGATCTTGCTTTCTCCGTTGCTTTTGCCCACAGCTCTGATGTACTGCGTAGGGATACGCAGTACATCAGAACTACCGCAGAATACCAGAGAGCTGCGGTAGGGTAGCAAGGAGGCATTATACAATGCCATTATTTAAGAAAAGTAATTTTTTTTTTCTTAAATAATGTCATTGTATAATAGCAATAACCCACTTCTGGGTGTGGGTAATGCTGGATTTTCCCACGGTTGGCTTTGATTGGCCACTCGGGCTTCGCCCTCCTGACCAAACCACACCAACCGTGGGTAAATCCAGCATTACCCACACCCAGGCGTGGGTTATTGCTATATTAAACTTGTTCAGAGTGTATATAATCTAGATGCATAATATCATGGATATTTTGGGATCATATCTTCTTTTAATAATGATTATAATATACTATAGTCACAATGCCAGTGAGTTAACTGATATGGACTTCTCCATCACTGTGGCATAAGTTGATGTGGCCACTGTTTTTATAGCATGCACTATCATACATTAGTTGAGATATGAAAAGTTTTGCTAGTCAAATCATCATTAACTAACTGATTTAAAAAAAATCTGAGCAACTATAAATTTAAGGTGCCAGTTATGGGCTTCTCTTCTGATTGACAAGCAATCACAATAGTATTACCCCAGGCACAGCACTGGACGTTATCTTATTTAAAGTTTTTTGTTATGAATTGATTCTTTTGGATAGCTGGCAATTTAAGTTTGCAATGATTCCAAATTTGGGGATATTACCAAGCTTTTGCTAACAATCTTAAAGTACACACTAAATTAATTCACTCACTGCTATAGTAAATACAATTCAAAGATCAATACAAAGAAGTTGGCAGTTATCATATTTATCTAAAATATCTCAACACCCATAATACTTGATTTCTTCTCATTATAGTAGGTAAATTAATCTATGCACATTGAAATCATCATTTATGAGAAGTCAGCTTTGATGATAAGGTGCTTATAAAGCAAGGTAGACCAGTGGAGTCACATACCTGATGTTTAGACATATCAGCTCTATACATAGGAATTCTAACTCCTCTCTACATCACTTTAGCCAGGTCCAAATAATATATAGTAATGTATTCTACTATTACAAGAACACCATTGCTAGCAGCTTGAGAGGGTAAACACTGGGGGTCATTAATATGCACTCTGTCAGATATTGAATTTATATATGTCTAAATGATCAGTTTTCTATGTGAATCCATGGAGGCAGCTTGAGTGGAGAATCATGGCGTCCATGCTGAAAACACATAATAAAGGTTATGATCAGTGAGACCAGGCATAATTCTCTCTAGAGTACCGTGTTTTATCTGTTCCACGTATTAACAGCTACAGAAAAAAGTGTAGTAATATGAAGGCTTCTACAGCCTTTCAAAGAACTTGAAAGCTGGTAAATAACCTAGCACTGTCAAAAGGACAGCAGACAGAAATATAAAGTGTCTCTCTCTTAAGAATGAATGGCTTTAAAAGCTATTAAACACCTTTTCTGACACACTTTTGTTTGTAAGTGTGGCACAGGGAAGTATCATAAGAGTTGATGTACCTTCAGATAATTTCCATTGTTAATTCCTAGCATGAATCCTGATCTTAAAACCACATAAGGGTTGTTAGCAAAAGCTTGTTCATAGGTTCATAGGTTCATAGGTTCATACTAGGCTATCTGCCCTAGGGCATTTATAAGCCTAGCCAGAATGTGTTTGGCTTTCACCACCCATTTTAAATTTATTTTGCTATGCCCTTTTTCGAGGTTAGTATACTGTGCCTCTGTCTAACAGTGACACAGAAGTGATACCCGGGGTAAACCTATGATCTCCCATCCACTCATCAAGATTCCTCTTGAAGAGAGTCAATGAGGGACTCTGCCTAACCTGGACTGGGATTTTATTCCAGAGTGAAGGGAGCCTCTGGGTTATGAATCTGTCCCTCCAGCATGTCCTATTTATTTCAGTGCTGAGGTTCAAGTCTCTCGAGCGTAGCTCGATGGGATTTGGATTTTCTGAGGTGCAGCATGTCCATTAATTCCGGGTTGGACATGGCTTTATACGTCAGGCACAGATCGCCTCTGAACAGGCGGTATGCCACTGAGTAGAGCTGCAGTTTCTTTAACCGGGCAGCATATGGCATCTGTTTGAGCCCTTTGATCCTCTTGGTGAGGTACTTTTGGGGTCTTTCCAGTTGCTGCAGGTGTCTGGTAAGGTACATCCCAAAAGGGGCATTGTACTCAATTATGGGCCTGATGAGGGATGAGTAAAGAGGCACGATGACCTCCCTGATCTAGATGTGAATCCCTTCATGATTAGGTGGGCTATATAAAATGTTTTTCTAACCACTTTGGCTACGTGGTTGTCAAATGAGAGATTGCTATCAACTTGGGTCCCCAGGTCCCTAATTACTTCTTCTGTACTTAATGGATTACCACCTATGTGGTAATTTGTGGGCACTTTGTTTTGCCAAATGGGATGACTATACACTTTTGGCATTTAGCTTGAGGCCATGGCTCTGGCACCAGTTGTCTGTTTCTATGAGGCCCTTTTGGAGGATGCTTGTGTCGGCTGGAGAGTCGATTATGGCACCCAGTTTGCAGTCATCTGCGAACTTGGTCAGCCACAGTCCTTCCGTGTTGGCCTGTACCTCCGAGAAATATATACCAAACAAGAGAGGTCCCAGGACTGAGCCTTGTGGGACACCACTTGTAACTGGTTTGGAGTCTGACATGGCTCCAGCAATTCTAACCATGTGGGTTCTGTCCTTGAGCCAGTTTGCAATCCATCTAGTGACATAGGGGTTTATATTTAAGCCGGTGAGCTTATCTATAATGCCCGAGTGGGGTATTGTATCGAAGGCTTTTGCAAGGTCCAGGTAGGCTGTGTGGACCACCTTCCCCTCGTCAATGGCCTTGGTGACTGTTTCAAAGAAATCAACCAGGTTTAAGAGGCAGGATCTGCCCTTAACAAAGCCGAACTGGGTAGGATCCAGTGTCTGTAGGTCCCCTTTATTTATGAGGTCCATGATGATCCTTTCCATAGCTTTGCAGACCAAGCTAGTCAGGCTTATGGGGCGATAGTTTCCAGGATCCGTTGAGGCACAACCTTTATGGAGAGGGACCACTGTTGCTGTACGCCACTCTTTGGGCACATATCCTGTAGTAAGGCTGAGATTGAACAGTAGTTTTATGTTTGGGTTTAGCTCTTCTTAGAGTTCATGTAGGACGCAGCCCGGGACACCGTCTGGTCCCATTGATGCTGTATTTTTTTGCTTTGGAGAGGGCGGCTCTTACCTGAGCATCTGAGATGTCAGGGGGGCAGCTCTCTGCTGGGATAGATATTTGCCCTTTTGGTGGGGAGAAGTTTGCACTGAACCTGTCAGCTAGGATGTTGGCAATGTCTGTGGGTTCAGTGTATTTTTTGTCATTTTGGACTAATTCTGAGCATATCTGGGAATTACCACCGAGGTTCCTAACATAACTAAAGAAAGCCTTGTGATTATCCTTAGTGTCCTATGCAATTTTTCTCTCGAAGCTGGCCTTAGACAATTTTATGAGTGCCCATAGTTTTTTGCTAATACTGATCAATGATGCCTTCCCTTTTTGGGATTTTGCTCTATCATTTAGTAGCTTCCTCCTTCTATTGTATAGTTTGTTTATGGCTGGGGTCCACCAGACAGGACGTCTGCCTTTGGAGGATTGGGTCTTGGTTTTATTTGGGATCGCATGATCCATGCATTCTTGAAGGTGTTCATAGAATGCATTTATAAAGGATTCTGTGGTCTGGGCCGTATTTTCCACAGGCCCGGGGGGCTTTGAAGGATTCCACCTCGGTTTTGAGGAGTGTGAAATTTGCTTTAGAGAAGTTTTTCACTGTGGTTTTCTGGGCAGGGGGTGGGGTCGGGATGTGAATATCCAGTGAGATTAGTTTATGGTCTGATCTTACCAGTGAGGGATACACTTCTGGTCTGGAGCATAGAGTCCCCATGTTGGTGATTATCAGGTCCAGTATGTTTTCTCCTCTTGTGGGAGTGATAACAAGTTGTTCCATAGCATTTGAGTTTATAAATTCTAGGAACCTTTGGGCTAGGGTGTTTGAGCTAGAGTAATGCTCCCAGTCTGTGTTTGGGTAGTTGAAGTCGCCCAATATAATGGTGTTTGGAGAGACTTTCATATTTTCCAGTGTTCTCAGGAAGGCCAAGTGGGGTTCCTGGGTTTGGGAGGGTGGTCTGTAGCAGGCTATAAACTGGAAGGCAGTTTTACCCACTGTTAGTTGCACATGGATTGTCTCTGATGCTTCGTGCTTTGCCACCAACCTGGAGGTGTGGTTATCTTTGATGAATATCGATACTCCCCCTCCTTTTGTGGTTCGGTCCAAGTTTTGGGGCCGAAAAGCATGGTATGAGGTATAACCTGGTAGTGCTGGGGTGCTCTCAGGAGCCCTGAACCAGGTTTCTGCTACTGCACAGATATCGATGTTCTCCATGCTAAGGAGAGTTTTGAGTGCGTGCATCTTGAGGTTTAGACTTCTGGCGTTGAGTAGCATTACTCTTAGTTTCTTATCCCTTGTGATACCTATGGAGATGGGTTTGTCTTTTGAGCCTTGCCTAAAAAAGGCACTATGGGGGTAGCAACAGCCTTTGCCACTATCCGAAAGCCCAGGGGTGACAGGTGCAAGCTGTCCCTAGCGAAGCATCGTGGCTTGTCGAGCATATCATCCCAAGCTGACAGGCATTGGATCCCCTTTGAATGACACCAGTACTTAAGCCAATTGTTGAAATTGATCATCTTGTCTTCATACTGTGGCATCATTCTTGGTGAGGGTAAGATGCTACTCAAGGTCAGGGTCATACCGGCCTGGGCTACATGCTCAGAGAGCTCCTTTATGTCTCTTTTCATGTAGTCCAGGGAGGTACGTCTCAGGTCATTCACACCAGCATGGACAATGACTGAGTCATATTTGTACTTGCCTTGGAGTGACCTGAGTGCTTGTGTTATGTGGCGGATCCTAGCGCCCGACAGGCTGCTCACCGTGACCCTCTCCTTGTTCAGCCTGGTGAGCAGAACGTCAGTGTGCCTGACGATAGAGTCACCTATTACAAGTGTATCAGGTGTGTTGTTTAGTCTTAAGGGCTGTGACTGTTCAGCACACTGGCTTTGTGAGATATGTATTGCACGTATTTTGTTTTGGGGTAGCGGTTGCTTGGGTGTCTGCTTTGGAGGTCTCTGCTGCTTAGGCAGATCTTTATTTAGAGCCTCCGAGTATGTTTTTGTGTGATTATGTGTTTGGTTTGCTGTCGTGGTAGGTCTATGTGAGACTGGAATTGTAGTGAGTGTGGTTTCCTTCTCCTCCTGACTGATTATGCCAGTACTGAGTCGAGTACTGAGTTGAGAGAGCTTAGCCTCCAGTTTGGCTATATGGTTGCATCTCTCACATGTGTTGGAATTTGTTGGGAGGAGGAGAGGGTTGTCTGTGTACATGAGGCAGTTGTAACATTGCCTCAAGATTCCCAGATTCACCAGCTGGACCGGAGAGGAGATTGACAACTGACCTTTGGACATGCTAGAATAATACAGGGAATTCCTTAATAATTGAAAACAAGGGCCAGTGTGGAGTGAGGGTGTAGTGCTTTTAATTTTTAGTGCTGACTTATATAATTGCTTTAGTGAGCAAGTGCCAGGTAACTTAAATGCAAAAATGACAAAAAGTAACTTTCTTTCAAGTGAAACAAGGAAATAAGTACAGTAAGCAATGCAGATATCACTAGTGATCCACAGAAGCGCTGAGAAGCCGCGTATTAGGTGGAATTAGCGTTCCAGGGAAATAACAAGCAAACAAACAACAAGCATATAAACAAAGCTAGATTCAGCAGGCCTGGATCTAGTCTATGCTACAGCAAACAAGGTGTACCAATTTCAGTAAGATACAGTTCAAATATTCAGGCACTATAAACCTCTAACCAGAAATTCCCAGCTCAGAAGGGCAGAGTCCAGCCTCTTCTCCCACAAGAGTGCAGAACATGAACCTTCTTAATGTAAAATAACTGGCCTGAAGCCCAAGTGCTTAAACCAGAACTAATACACTTTAAGAATAACAGACACTGGTCTCTCAATCAGAAGTTCCCAACTGAGAAGGATGAAAGCTACCTGTCCTGCCACCACAGTGCATGCCACAGACCTTCCTAATGTAAAACAACTGGTCTGAAGCCCAAGTGCTTAATCCAAAAGACTTAGAATGATAGCTACACTTTAATCAAGTTACTACCAAGCAGTAATAAATACAATTGAATACTTTAGAGAATGCCTGGATTAGTGCTCAAGTTACACAAAGAAAGCTAGATCCAGCAGGCCCGAATCCAGTCTATGCCACAGCAAACAAGGCGCACCAACTTCAGTAAGAAGCAGATCAGATATGCATGCACTATAAGCCTTTAACCAGAAATTCCCAGCTCAGAAGGGCAGAGTCCAGCATCTCCTCCCACAAGAGTGCAGACCATGAACCTTCTTAATGTAAAATAACTGGCCTGAAAG